>NW_025934685.1:0-11284 GCF_000764305.2 Hyalella azteca | reverse complement strand
ATCTGCCCTGGAGTGGGGCCATCTGCCCTGGAGTGGGGCCATCTGCCCTGGAGTGGGGCCATCTGCCCTGGAGTGGGCTATCTGCCCTGGACCTGGAGTGGGTGGGGCTTTCTGCCCTGGAGTGGTACTCTCTGCCCCGGTGTGGTCTCTACTTTGGTGGCCCAGTACTGTAGCCCTTCAGCCATTGAGAAATCTTTCAAGACACCCAATTTTGTACATGAAAACATAATTCAGTCGAGTTCCTTCAACTGTTCTGACATGGGGCCGCAGCCCGCATTGAATCAGTCTTCAGAGGCTCCCATAAATTCCAATTATAGAAAAAAGAATCTGTTTCTCTGACAGGGAACAGACTGGGTGGTGCTTCGGATGCCACAAGTTTCAAAAACCAATTTTAAACAAAAATTCGAGCTGTTTACAATTCACATCGTGGAACTGTATTAAGTTGTAACTATATTATGGTATAATTTGATCAGCGTGTTGCCTAATATTATTGGGAATCAATTTAACCGCGAGTCAGTTCAGTGAGGTAGGCCTAATCACAGGATTAAATTGCAAAATGTTAAGCAGGTCTTAAACAGACTACAGGTCAAAAGAAGAAAATTTGGCAGAACCTGTAAATTGGGTAAAAATCCTGGGAATATGTCCAATTTCAGTGGCCTGTTACTATGGACTTTTTCCAATTTCTTTAGTGAAAAATAAGATTTTCCCTGCAATTTTCACAAATTACATTTACAACCATGTCCACAACACACAAATGTATGAGAAGTCTGTAGTCTGGTACTCTGGTAAAGCTATTTAGGCTGAAAAAACAATTTAAGGATATACTAAATTAGGTGACTAAAAACTCTAAATGTTTTGACTTCAAAATCTTCAAGGACTAACCCTGGAGCCTAGGATATTGCTCGACTCTTTTCATGAGTTCTCCATTTTCCTTTATTAAATTATACTATTTTTAAACTATTTTAAAGCAGTGGCAATAAGGTCTCTTAACTCTCCATGAATGGCTTTACTTGTGAATAACCATAACAATTATGATGTGATTGCAGTGCTGCACATAGAATACCCTGGCTCATGTAGACTTGCAGTGTTACTCATTCCCTTCCTTTTCACAGGAATAAAGAACTATACATTATCACAAATTTCACAGTGGTTGGGAACGAAACATGAAAGATAATCAGTTATGGGTTGCAATTAAAAAAAGTTGCTAAACCCTATGGCCTACAATGATGCAAGCATGCCAGGAGATGGATGAGGGAGCATTTCTGTGTGGAACTGCTGCCAAATACAATATTGGTTATGGTAAAATGCAAAGAACAGTCAGACTACAGTCATTACACAGTATGGATTCTAAAGCCAAAGAGCACATCATCATCTGCACATGGTAAGTTGATAAATCATAAATATTTATAACTAGTAAAGTAACTGTAGATAGTGATATGTGCTCTTGAATCTGTGTAAATGGCTAACCTATGAAAATGAAAGAGTACATGCATTCATGCAATGATGCAAAACTACCTGTTTCATATAGACATGCTATTTGCATATGCTTATGTACATTTGTGTACCTATATGTAGATATTATTATAAGATGGCAGAAATTTCTTGATTATATGCGTACAATTTATGACCAGAGAGTGCATTTGAATTTTCAAGGAGTTGAACAATTCTTAGATGACATTGGTAGATCAAAAGGCAGATTTAGCAAATAATAATATATTAACGACATTTCGAATGTAATGCTTCTCTTAACTTGAAAATGAATGTTGCTACATTTGAAATGTCATTAATATATTATTATTTGCTAAATCTGCCTTTTGATCTACCAATGTCATCTAAGAATTGTTCAACTCCTTGAAAATTCAAATGCACTCTCTGGTCATAAATTGTACACATATAATCAAGAAATTTCTGCCATCTTATAATAATTTCTGCACTCATGACCCGGCAGCAGGAGGTGAAATGCGAACTGTGGGATTTAGAAGTGAACTAATTCCGAGAAAAATCAACAGTAAAACCCAAAATATGAAATTTAAAGACTCAGAAAAGAATCTCAAACTGTCTCAAAGTGTTAAAAGCAAGCAACTTTGTCACAAGATTATTGATGAATTAAAAAGGCTCAATGAAACCCGTGATAATATCAAACTCCAGACTATATGCAGCAACGACCACTGCAAGAAAGGATTTCTCCATGAGCCCAGTGTAGTCTATAAATTTTGTATCAAAGAACGTTGTAGACTTTTCATCTTTTGGACTGCATTTGCGTAATTGGACTAACAACCATGATATTGAATATTACAAACAAGCAACTTCATCTCAAGATCATTGATGAATTCAAAAAGCTTGGTGACGCTTTTGACCACAACGTCAAACTCCGGACTATGCGCAACAATGGACCCTGCAAAAAAGTGGGAGCTCTCCTTGAGCCCGGTGTAGTTTATAAATTTTGCTTCAAAGAAGGTTGTAGACTTCTTCATTAGTTGAACTACATTGGAGGAATTGGACTAACAACTGCAACATTGAGTATTATAAACAAGCAGCTTCATCTCAAGTTCTTTGATGAATTCAATATGCTTGACAACACCCTTGACAACAACGTCAAACTCCGGACTATACGAAACAATGGCCCCTGCGAAAAAGCTCAAGTTCTCAAAGAGGCCAGTGTACTTCATAAATTTTGCTTCAAAGAAGGTTGTAGACTTCTTCATCATTTGGACTACATTGGAGTATTTGGACTAACAACCACGACATTGAGTCTGCTGTTATCGTTGGCATATTTATAAACATCTAGACAAGTCTTTTAGGTATTTGAAGTAGGTAGCTGAGCTAGGGAGGCTAAATCAGCATTCATTTACCTTTCATGCTTTGCCTCAATTGAGCTTCTAATTTTAAGTCCATTTACTAATACTTGTATCTTTTAAACTCCTCAAATCTTGTACGGAGCTACTAGAGAACCGATCTCCCTTGAGAGAGCACAGACTAGCTTCCTGTACTAAGAGGCTAAAAACTTAACAAGCAACAAGCTCTCAGGCCCAGCAGTCATCCATCAGGCAGACCTGTGGCTTTATGTCCATCACAGTGTGGACCCCCTGCTAAGATGAAGAAGATGAGTGACTGTGATCCCAGCTGCCTTGCTGGCGCAGGGTTTGGTCCTCCTGAAATTAGTGGAAGCACAGAAGATGGTGATAAGGAAAATGTAATGATAAGTGATTGTCTGGATGATGAGATGAGGTTGTTGCTTCTGATGGTTTAGTGGAAGAATCTGAAACTGACTGTGGAAGCATCATTGAAGCAACTCTTATGGAGGCACAGATTGTTGGACGAAAGCGCAGAAATAGAGGAAAGAGCTCATCAAGTGGGAGCCCTTCAGAGGGGAAACGTGGAGCGTCCTGCAGTGCAAAACAATAGAATTCAACAGAGTGGCTCTGCAAAGGGCACCAGCATGACAAACGTCAAGGCAGTCAAGCTTCCAACCAATGCTACCCTGCAAAGTTCTGGGGGTGGAAGAACAATACTGATCAGACCTCAGGGTCCAATTTGGTCCAAATGCTGTGACATTTCTCAAAGATCCTATTGGACTTGCACAGGAAATCAAAAGCTCACCTTTTGGGTCTCTGGATGATTTGATTGTGCGTCCCAATCCACGTCGCAGGGCTCCAGCTAGTTGCATTGGAGTCTTCCTCATTCACAGGAGAAAACATTGTTAACTAGGTACCTATCAGTATCTGTGATCAGAAAGTGGATGGTTTGCTGTTACCAGCCAGGCTCAGATGTGCGGGTGTGTGGTGTTTTTGGACCAATTGACCCAAAAGTTAGCGTAGAAGAAATTATGGAACTCGCCACTCGCCAGTGCTGAAAATACCGCTATTTCTGATATAATTCGTCTGAACATCTTTAAAAATGGTAATCAAGAGCCATCTGCCACATTGAAGATTACCTTTCACGGCCAAAATTTGCCCAATAAAGTCAAAATTGGATATGTCTCCTACTCAGTGAGACCCACACTCAGGATGATGTATGTTTTAGGTGAATTTTCCCGCGCATTTTCACTTTTTTTAAGCTATTGCTGTGCACAGTTGGCGCAATGTAATGAAAATTGATTCTCTTCGCGCACGTGTTCGCGCAATCCCGGCCATCAATTCTGCTGCTTGTGCGCTGCCACACACAAGCAGTTTGTGGAGGCACAGACGTAATACTCACATTACTCAGTACAGTATGCCTTTAATTATCTTTCAATAATATATGATTTTTCTTGATACAGAAATTTGGTGAATGAGAAATCTAGTACTTTATTTTAGAAGAAATTTTCTCCAAAGTCATATGGCAACACTGAACACCTACACCATATGTTTACATTTTGTATGTAGAATAGCCACAGTTTACGATTACCGTCCGTTACGTATCCGACAAGGCGGACAAGCGGAAGAGTCAGAAGTAACCCGGACATGTCTTACATTTTATTATTGTCAGTTCGACTCGCGTAGTCAATATACTCGCGTATATTGTCGACTAAAATACAAAATAGTAGAACTATTTTAGCTTTCTAAAGTACGGCGCATGGCGCATTTTTTTACCAGCATAGTACGGCGCACCGCGCAGGTCGTTAAAATGACAAAATAAATTCCCGCGCACCTGGCACATCTTCCTGACCATGGAGTGAGACCCTTTGTTGCCCCTCCATTGAGGTGTTATAGATGTCAAAGACTGGGACATCTTGCTGAGGCCTTGAGGGCTGTAATTCTCCTAGACGCTGTTTACTGTGTGCTGGACCTCATGAACACTCTGTATGCACCTCAGCCAAAAAAAGGTGTGCACATTGTAATGGAGCTCATGCTGCAAATTCCTTAGAGTGCCCCTACATTGCTAAAGCAATTGCTGTGGAAAAACTGCGTGCCACTGGACGGACATATGCACAGGCTGTCAAGGAAGTAGACTCACTCCAGCAGCAAACTCCTAATGAGGCTCCTCATCCACAAGCATCAATTGAGGCCAGGCCAGTTTCCAGCTCTTCTGGGGTAGCTCTTAATACTAGAATGATAACTGTGGATGTTCATCAGTCTCAGGGTCCCTGCCCAAGTTTTGAGCCTGTGCAGATTCCACTAACAAGAGGAAATCAAGTTGAGAGTCAACCAGTTTTCAAACATAACTTTACTTTGGATTCAGATAAAGGCCACAGGGCAAACAAGCCAACTGAGGACTTTCGCAAAATTATGAGAGAGGAACTTGGTTCAAGTGAGAAGCGACTTGATGACACAATACGTGCATCTCTGACTGGGTTCTCAATCAAATTGGGAAAATTTTTACATGAAGTCTTTAACATAAACTTGCTAAATGAAGGGGCCAAGGAGAGATCCTTGCTTTTAATTAGCTTAATAAGAAATGCCTTCGGACAGGAGGTCAGTGATTTTCTGCAAGGGGAATGGCTTACGGCTTGCCCAGCAGCTACTGATCGAGGCCTTTCTGTACCGAGGATAGTCACTAAAACCTGCAACTTGAGTGCCCCACAACTCAAGAAATCAGCAGACTCTGGACTCCCAGGAAGATCAGAGCTTCCTGTTAGAGTAACAACTGTTCGGTCTTCAGCAGCATCTAAATGTAGGTATTATAAATTAGTATTTGCCTCATTTCCTTATTAGAAATTCTAGATTAATTTTTTAGCGTTTCTTGTTATACTAAGAAATGGCTTATTTACGCGCTCGTTAAATTTATGAAATCAGTTGCCAGAAGAAGAAACATCCGATGGTCGGGCCTTCTTGTCTTGTGCCATTTATTTTAGTAAATTAGATTTAATCATTTTCATCTACATTGCATGGCATATTACTTCTTAAGATTGACCTAACTTCTTTAAATGAATCCTTTCAACTAGCATTATCTTTTATAATCGCATGTCATTTCTAATCTTTGATTATACCGGTCGGGGTCAATCTTGCTTACTATATAACACCATCGCTACACGACCAAATCTGGCTTCAATGGATCAATCATTAACACGTTAAGCGCGGCGCGACCCTCCGCTGGGTTGCAGGGTCTTTTTTTCCGGACAAATTAGCAATTTATTTTTTTATTGCTTTTCTAGACAAAAATTTATGACAGCAGTAATACCTCGTTAAATTCTAGAATGTACGGAAAAAATGAAAATTTGATTTATGCTCCAGAACCTACAAATTTGCGAGTATATTTTAAATTATATGCCCTTTTATCAGCGGACTTGGCCGTTCCTAGGCCATCGACCAGCGCTTCAACTGCATACCCGTCAGCTAGATTCTGTATTATGAATATATATATGTATATATATATATATATGCATAGCAGACAAACAATAAATCGTTTCATTAATGGCTTGATTTCATGTGAAAAATGGGCACCTGATAGCGTTTACGATGTTAAGTAAGTGATCGAGTTGAAAAAAGGAAAATAACAGAATCGCAGACAAAAAACCTACGAGCTCAGCAGGTGCAGTACGGTGGCGTCTGCGCGATACCGCAAGTGAACATTTGAAAAGTTGTATGGTTTTATATGGAGGTATATTAAAAAATTCGTCCCATGTCAAAGCGCTCCGTTTGTGAACAGTTTCAAAAGGCGTCTTCTCAATCTTAGAATAATAATTTCTAGCAAATTTTTCCAGCTCTCAGGTCAGCAATATTCCATTGTATTCGAAATTCCTTCTCTGCATGTCTCTGCAGCTCGAAATTTACCTACATTCTTCAAACAAATTTTATCTTTTTCGTCCCTAAATTCATGTTTTCTATTGTCAACAGATTTGTGTCGGGAATTCTTCTATCTGGATTGAAATATATGGTAAATATTACATGGGCACTGTAATACATTATCGGGCATAATTTCAAACAAATGTAATAACACAATTATATTCAATGTTGAAATAAATCCTGGGATTGGTTTTTATTCATCATTGTTTCATATGAATGCATTCAATTGATGACACGGAAACCGTCTAAAATCACTTCACAAATATCGGACACGCTTCTGAGTTTTGCGCCTGAGAAAGCCATGTTTGGTATGCAATTTATCATTATATTTATACCTCATCAACTCTTTCATATAATTTTTCCTTTTCCTAAAGTACACAATTGTTCAGATAACCAAACCTCTATTAAATTGCTTCAAAATTTATGCATCTGTCAAATGTCGCTCGTATATTGCATTTGTACTTCTTTCCTTGTGGAATATTGGCCATACTTTGTATATTGGACACCCGACCAGTCGCTTAATATACGCAAATTCACCCATGAAAACTTACACGAAGTTGTCGTGTCGGCCATTATGAAATATAGGCTCTCGCGTTAAAATTCCATAATTTATTTGAAGACGCCGTCTCGAGAACCACGATGACCAGTCGGATCATCAAGTTTGAACCGCTAAGTAGACGAGAAATTTACAGCTTATAATTGCAAGTAAACGCTTGTTGCTATGTAACTTTAATTATTTCTAATTCTTCGTTATCAGTTCTTAGTCGATTTAGAAGCTTTATTTCCTATGTTACGATGAATTAGAGACCTTTAATATAACCACTTGCAGGATTAACTAGGCCATTCGGTAACGACCACTGACTTCGTCGATACATCGTCGATCAGTGTCATGTAATGAGTAGAATTTAAGTTAATAATAATGTAATACGATATATTGTATAATTACTCAATTACATTACTTAAGAATTGAGTATACTTAATTAGCATGCTCAGTTATATGCTTTATAATATATAATTGTAATATAATTATATTACAATTATGTATTTACCCACATAATAAAATTACTCACTTTTTATAATTCATTTCATTTATATAACAGAGGCGTTAAATTCATGGTCGTGATTTGAAACTCTTTGAAGCGAGTCTAATTTTTAGTTTTAGGCGCGAGAAAGCGTGTACGTCCCAAGTTGTGAGCCATTGAAATAGTCATGGAGTGAATTTAAGTGTAAGCAATTTGAACGGCGTATTCTGAGGTACTGAGGCGCGTCTGCCTGTGAAACTCGGTAACCGAGTCACAGGCGACCACGTAACTTCCGCATTGACGTCATGAGACAGGCAGTTTGCTTTCGTAAATCCCATCCACCCGCCATAACGGCAGATTTTGGGATCAAAAATATATAAACAATATCACCAACAAACTTCCTAATCTTGACTACGAATGTCTCGCACCCACCCCATAGCTACTGAACACTGAGTTGCAAGTCTCCGCAACAAAAAGAATGATTGTATCGCCAACTAATTTATTCCTAAATCTCGACGTTCAAAATAAATTTTGAACGTCGACTTGCCTCACAAGTGACTTGCCTCACAAGTTTACTCATACATATAAGCACAATTGCTGCTCATATATTACATGTAGTTCATGTCAGGAGAATATTGTATATGATGATCTTTTCTATATGATAATGTAGTAATTAGGCATATATACAAAGCATCTGAAAATTTGCCAATGAATCTTGCACGTAGTTGTGGTGTTGAACATACCTACAAATTAGCACGTTAAACTGTTTTAACCATTGAACATAAAATCAGGAAAGGAAAAATATGACAATTTCATTAGTAGAAGGTGGACAATTGTGAACACCAGCAAAAGAGACGGAATTTAAATTGCTACTAGAATAAATTAAATTACTAGTTAAATTTCCAGCCAATAGCATAAGTAACCACAAAACTGCCAAAGACATTGGCATGTAGTTGTGCCAGCCGTGATCTACGTGTTGGTTTTCTGTGATACATTGTTATACCTAAATTTCTGTACATTTACGCTAGACTACGGACAAAAATTATATAAAAATTAATATATTCATAGATATATTAAAAAAACGTAAGTTATGAGCGGTGGATATTAAGCATATCTATAAAACTTGCGAGATGAGGTTGCAGTTGTTTTGTTTTCTTGAATTGTTTCTGTGCAACTTTTACATTGAATTTTTGGCCTTGATAATAGAATTCATGTTTAAATGGTTTCACTTGTGAACAAAAAGTTATGAAAGGAAATGTATGATCATTTTATTTGCAGAAGGTGGACAATTGTGAGCTTCAGCAGCAGAGATGGAATTTAAATTGCTAAGTGAATATTTATGACTGGATAGTTGGGGAAACTAACGAACATGATTTACAAGACTTCGTTAATAGTTAGTCAATCAATGTCGGTCGCGCACTTCTGAATTATCGATTATACAAATCTATGAATTAATGTAAATTTTTCGAGAAAACCAAAACTCAAACGAGAGATATTTTTTTCAAATCTCCACATGCGATCAAATTGCGAATACGATCAAACATTGCCTGCTGAGCTCAAAGGCATCTTTACTCGTGTCGGGAACTCTGTTAGAATGACAACTCACTCACTTATGTAAAAATACGGCAAGTGCCAATTTTTTACACAAAGTCACTGCCATTAGAGTTATAATATATAAAATTATTCATATTGGAGTCGTTCTTAGGGGTTATGATACAGAATCCAGCCGATGGCTGCAATGTTGAACGCACGGCGGTGAATAATGATTTAGTTAGGGATGGAATCGTTTTCTAATATGTCGATGAACATTACCGTGTTCAGTAGTTCTGGGCTGGGTACAACTAGTTCCTAATAATTTAGAAGAATAGCATTAGTTTTTCGTAAATATTTTTGTACCTACACTTGTGTTTATCGCAGGTAGGGGTAGAGAACGCGGTAGTAGAAGAGCTCCATGAAGTGATGGTGCTTGCAAGTTTCATTAATCAGTGTTAATTCCAGCAGACCTGACTCAGAAAGTAAGGATATGCTGTGATACATCTACTAAATATGGAATTTATAACGAACGGATTACAATATGACTCTACTTGCGTAAACATTTTTTAGTGCCCAGCTTCTGAAAATTGAACTCGCACCATCACCAAAATATCCCAAATCACGGCCAAGAATTCAACTCAATCGACAATTCTATGGACCCGCCAGCGGGCTCACCTGCGGACTCGCGCAACTGGGACACTCATAATTCCTTAAATACTTAACGGATCTGTGAGAAAGTCAGTTGCGTTCGTGGCGAAAGCACGTGTGTAATTTTCGTTCCTTGAAATAACCGGCGAATTCTGAAGCTATAGATATTCAGATTTAGTTGTAATCCCTTGCTCAAACCTACAATAAATACATTCAGACGCAACTGGCTCTCTCCCTCTGGCCTCTGAGCCTCTGAGGTTTGCCAGTCTGCTTTGAATTTTTTGAATTTTTATTTATTTTATTATTTTTTTTCTATTTGTTCAATTTTTTTTTTTACTTTTTTTTCTTCCTCTTTTCTTCTTCCCTTTTATTTATTCCCTCTCTGTTAATTTGTTGCTGTTTGTTTTTGTTTATTGGGCAAGTTGAACTCTTCCGACATGAGTGACTGTGTGTGTGTGGAGAGAGTCAGCGGCGTTCATATGGTAAACACCTTACGACTGTGCTCTGTGATTACTGAATTACCTTTGAGATAAAACTTACATTTTCTTCCGTAATTAACGTAAAACTTAAATACCTCAACATCCATCAACTTGATATTGAATTCGCTTTTCTATATACTACCACTACGGGTATATAAGTCAAGTGTCTGATTTCATTTTCACGAACCCGGCTGGCTTTCTCGCCCCTCCCCCCTCCTCTTCTCTTCAGGAGAAGAGGCAGTAGGTAGGAGCAGGCCTGCGAGCCAGCTACAAAACTATTTTTTTATATTCTATTATTGGTTTGTTATCATTTAATTTGATTATTATACATTTGTTTGTTGTACTTGTATTGTATTTTACATTAACTGATCCATTTTTCAATGCTATGATATTATGTAAAATTTAGTTTCTCTGTCATAAACCCCCTGTCATTTTGACTATATCTCTGTGTAAGCATTTCTAAAATCCCTGTGAAAAGCATATTTATTATTTATTTATTTAAGCATTATTCTCTTGAAATTGTACTAAGATACTAGCACCATCAACCATGTCAGAATTAAGCTCTGATGCGCCAGAAGATGAAGAGGACATAGTGCCAGCAACACCAACGCAAGACCATAGTGGCAAAGCAGAGAGTTTTTTAGACTCTCCCTCAAGTTCATTTTTTAGTCCTATAAGTAGACCAGTAAAGTATCCTGGATACCAGCATTATAATACTTAAGAAATTTGTTTAAATCTTGAGTAAATGAGGAAATTAAAAATGAACTGATTCTAAAAAAGCTCTGGTTTGCCACTATGCGCAAGACACACCAGCTACCAATGTGCAAGTGACAGTGACAGGGCAACCTGGAATTATGCTACCAAAAGATTTGGAAAGCCTCGCACAACTACCAAATGT
>NW_025934684.1:0-3026 GCF_000764305.2 Hyalella azteca | reverse complement strand
GCAGCAGCAATGATCTGCATGCAGCAGCAATGATCTGCATGCAGCAGCAATGATCTGCATGCATGCACCAGCAATGATGTGCGTGCACTAGCCAATATCTGAATGCAACAAATATAAAGCGTGATACGCATACCGCAGCCATCATGGCATGATATTCCTGCGAAATTTAAACAAAATAAGATAAATTATGAGAACAAGCCAGGCCGATCATTAGTTACCCTAATCAGTTCAGCATATTTTGCGAGCCTACATTGATTGTTACTATGCATGCCGCTGATAACACCTTTGAGTTCACCTCAATTTGGCTAACTATAACGAAGGCACAGAAATGATAATCTTATTTAGAGATAACTACGTAAACTGTACTATAAAAGTTCACATTTGTCTTCCAGCTTCGAGGATAAAATTGTTTGGGAGCATGAGTACTTTGTTGTAGGGTGGTATACATACGACATCTGGAGTGTGAATGTCAAGGAAATATCAGCGTCACACGTATACATAGAAGTTTGGCTCAATATTGATCCACCATGCAATTGGGTTCCAGCAACGCGCCGTTAAAACAGCGTAGATCACGATTCAATTACGCTATAACAGCGTCGCGATTACGCTAAATAACGTCCATTACAAGTTAATTGCGTTAAAACAACGTAAATCACGCGTCGATTGCGTTAGAATAACGTAGAATTACGAATCGCTTGCGCTAAAACAACGTCGATTACGATTCGCTACGTTGAAATAACATTGGTTGCGTTAAAACAACTCGTATACGGTGTTGTTTCAACGCGAGATAGGATCATATGATGAATATTTGTTTCAACACCTCAGATTGAAGTCAAATGAATATCCTGGTTTAATGTCACTAAAATAATCACTAAAAACTACCAGATTATGGACACGGTCGCGACTCCGTAAATAAATTAGCAATAATAACGCAATTAGCAGTAATCCATGGGCATGCAGTTGGGGCACGAGTTACATTTGATAGGTTCAACGTATGAAGCTTCCAAAGCTAGAATTCATCCTCGCCATTTCATAAAATCCACGGGAGCACACCGAAATTTGGTGCAAGAAATGAAGTGCGGCATTTCAATCAAGTCCCCATATAGAAATACTGCGCAGTCCACACGGCCTGGGACTTCAAGCCAGTCCCGTGCGTCGCTTGATTGCATTAGAATTAATGAGGCCTTGATTTGATGAAAGAAGAGTTGCCACCTCGGCAGCGTCGCGGCCTCAATGCGCCTCAAAAATCCACGCGTGTAATTAATGAATTAATGAGTTTAGGCGGCAGTGCCAGGCGCTCGTTTGTTGTGGTAGAGACGTCGGGTCTAAGTCCTTATAAATACAGAACGAATTCCGCATGCAAATACAGTCTGCGCACTTCGCAGCGAAATGTAGATACAGAGTGAATTCTACACCATTTTCAACGAAATATAAATTATTTTACTAAATGATGCTTTTCGTCCGTCAATGGTTAATAATAAAGTTGATCATGCATGGCAATATTCAAACCAATAATCTCGGCAACGACCATCCTTCAAAGTGCCTTAAGATATTATTATAGGCACGTAAACATTACAGGATGGCAGATCACCTTATTGCTGAGATGTATGGGCGGGAGTGCGTAGCTCAGAGCGATGCCGAGTGGGCGACAGATGCCGTCGATCCTTACTGATGCCATGGATGGCAGCGAGCAGCTCATGCCGTTCTTGCTGATGCCGTGGATGGCAGTGAGCAGCTCATGCCGTCCTTACTGATGCCGTGGATGGCAGCGAGCAGCTCATGCCGTCCTTNTTTACTCTAAGTGCATTAGAATGACCAATTTAACAAGGCCTGAACTAATCCCCACTTTAGGCTTTTAACCCTAGAGCGCTCGCGCGCAATAACTGACCAAAGTAGTCGCCTTTTCGGCCGGTTTCGATCCATTTTCGTACGCATGGATTACATATGTAATCCTGTCTCTTATACACATCTAGATGTGTATAAGAGACAGATAATAAGCCTGAGATTGAGAAATTCTTTGCTGTGTCAAACAACTTAAAATGGATAGGTGTAATACCAAACTAATATTAAATTTCAACCAAAAAATAACTAATTTGTGATAAAAATTTGATGTAATAAGATGAGAATAACAAAATCCCAAAAAGTCGAAAATTCAAACACAGTTGGAGGAATGAACTAACATGAGTTGCATGTATTAGCTCTGGAATTACCACGGTTATCCAAGTATACCGTGAGGACGGACCCATTTGGACCACGACTGATTTAATGAGCCGTCCGCGGTATCGCCGTGTAAACATTAATATAACCAGATGCTGTATATAACTGAGGTTTTCGCTTCATCTAAAAAGCTGAGGCTATCAAATGGCTGAAAGCCTCTTGAGATTTCATATACACTTCCTGAGCAGACATACCCAAGTTTTTCTTACACATATTCATTTTAGGGGAAATACAATTGAAGAAAAATCTGACTGCACAAAAATACGACGAGCATCCTCCTTTACCCACCTTATTCACCAGAATGAAATTCCGACTTGAAATGAGGTACTATACGAGCAGATCGAGGATTGACTGGAGATGCGACTGTAAATGTATTCAGCTGACCGCAAAATGAATGCATCTATAATTATTTGTCATGTGCTATAATTTACTTTAACTTGTACAAATAACTTGTATAATTAACTAGTGTAATTACACTAGTTTCGTAGACCATCAGTTAAAAGCTTACGAATATATGGATAAATCTGTATAGAAACGCCAAATTTACTAGCATGAGAATAAAACCTAGAAACCTAATAAAGGGGACAATTAGGGAGTTTACTTTAAGTTTTCTTCGCTTTCAAATTAATGTTTAACTATCGTGAGTCTGAGGTTTTAGTTATGACGCGGTATTCTATTTTTGCCTGCATGCGCTGGAATATTGCTGGGCTGTTCACTACAGCAGCGAGGCAATGAAAGCCGGCGATGCAATATTGAGTGGTTATACAGTAGTTATATTATAAAGCAGTTATATTTTGCAGTAGTTATAT
>NW_025934683.1:0-556 GCF_000764305.2 Hyalella azteca | reverse complement strand
GGTTTTATTATTGTTCGAAAAGGAAAAACATTAAGTACAATAGCAGCCTATAAAATGCTGCGCGTTGATGCTTGCAGATGAGTGCTGGTATATGGGTGACCATGGACGAATAGTGTGGGTTCATATATATATATATATATATATATAGCGATGAATAAAGCATAGAGGTGGGATACATGAATGAATATAATACAACTTAGCATATCAGACGGCTAAAATAATAAAATGCGTTTAAAAATTATTTTTTAAAGACAACACTTCTAAAGAGGCTAGTGACTCCGATGTTACACATGTACAAAAAATTTCTTATTTTATTTTCAAATATTTAAAGAAAATTATTTAAAGATTTTCTTAATATATAAAACAAAATTTTATATGTTTAAATTATTTATTCTGACAATTGATTCAAGCATTGTCTCCGACGTAACGCAAGTGTTCAAAATTTCAGATCGATTGGACAGGTAGAAGTGTGTTAAATATCGATAGTAAGATTTGTAGCAGACAGACAAGAAGTGAAGTTAAAGAGAAGTGTTATAATAATATGCTTTTAAAAATT
>NW_025934682.1:0-316 GCF_000764305.2 Hyalella azteca | reverse complement strand
AAGGTACGATTTTCTTTCACGGTCACGACCATTTTTATGGCAAACAAGACAAAGAAGGTATTGTGTATCAAGAAGTTCCTCAACCTTCAGCTAGAAATATTTCGAGCGTAACAGGACTAGAATATGGCTATATTGACGGAGTTTTGTTGGCAAGTAGAGGTTTTTTATTGGTAACGGTTTCGCCCGAAAACGTCAAAGTAGAGTATGTAAAAACTTTTTTACCTAGCGAAGAAAACGCCAATCGCAAAAATATGGAGGTGGCTCATAGCTATGTGGTAAGTGCAAATGTAATAACAGGTTTGAATGAAATCAAAGA
>NW_025934681.1:7828-13193 GCF_000764305.2 Hyalella azteca | reverse complement strand
ATTATATATATAGGTATATAATATAAATTTTATAATTATAAAATATATGTTAATCGTGGTTATATATCGGCGTCTGGGAGAAAAATTTTCACTGCCTGAAAAGTCAATTTTGTGTTTGAAAAATTGGATTCTTATTCGATAAATCGATTTCTTATTTAATTTATTGTCTTTCCTAGTTTTATTCTCTACATTTTTTTCACCATAAGCTTTAAGAAATTCCTCAAATTTTAATTGAAAAAAAAAACATTCCAACTATCCATCAGAAATTGAACAACAATATGCCAGAAAATAATAATTATTTTATTTCAATTTCCAATAAATAACATAAATTTTGCGAGGAAATTTTAAATCTTATATGTTAGTTTGTGTGCGTGTATCAATATATTGATTCACCATCTGCGCAATTTTTATTAAACTATCACAAAAAGTTTTCTTTTGTGAAAGGAAATTCAATCAATTCCGAAAACGAAAGTTGAATGGGGGTCTTGTTTGAATTACACTCAAAGAAATGAATAAGCATTTATCTGAGTAACACTCTTTGCATTTGGGCGGGTCATCCTGACCCGCGGGTCACCGATGTTTTATACTTTAAAAGTATTCATATATTTATATACTAAATGTGTGGTCACTGATTTTTATTGCCTTTCTCGTTAGTCCACAAAAATATTCATCAGCTCCTTGTCACATACATTTTATTTCAGTTTGCACTCTAAAGGGTATGTTTTCTTTCCCCGATGATAGAAAATATGAAATTTTATTCGAGGGTAAACACTTGTATTTGTGTTACAAAATTGCTCGTGGGACTGCGGTGTGTCCGGACTAAACCAAAGGATTATTCTGAAATGAAGGAAATTAATAAAAGTCTTGCAGGATTGCGGAAGATGACTTTGATGTGATGATGATGTGATGATGGAAAGGAATGAATGGCAGAGCATAAACGGAATGAAAGGCGATGGATAAGCTGATGTTTGGTGTTGCAAGACGATACAACTTCTCAAGTAAATCGTCGAAATCGACGGCTTAATTTGACGCATCAGAAGACCTTTAATGGAAGCACGAGAGCCGCTTGGCTTTCTGAGGTTGAATATCACAACAGCGGCGGACCGTTGACAAAACCGGTCTGCCACTCATTCCCTCAGTCTGCTCCTTACTCCCTCAGTCTGCCATTCAGTCCCTCAGTCTGCCCCTTACTCCCTCAGTCTGCCCCTCACTCCCTCAGTCTGTCCCTCTCTCCCTCAGTCTGCCCCTCACTTCCTCAGTCTGCCCCTCACTCCCTCAGTCTGCCCCTCACTCCCTCAGTCTGCCCCTCACTCCCTCAGTCTGCCCCTCACTTCCTCAGTCTGCCCCTCACTCCCTCAGTCTGCCCCTCACTCCCTCAGTCTGCCCCTCACTCCCTCAGTCTGTCACTCACTCCCTCAGTCTGCCCCTCACTCCCTCAGTCAGCCCCTCACTCCCTCAGTAGGGCGAAGAGGGGCGCAGTGGGACGCGCCAATTATTTAATATAATGAAGAATAATAATGAACAGTTCAAGGTAGTAATAATAGAAAAAATAGTTAGTTGGTATAAGGTCCGCCGGAGTCGGACTAAATTGACCCGGACGGGACTATAACCCAGACCCGGACCGGTCAGCCGAACAAAAAAAAAATGAAAGGCAGCAAATCTTTTGAAACGTCGAGAAAACTTGAAATTTTATATTTCAAATTTACTTTAAATAAAATATTTCCTCTTACCAGCACTCGATGGTCTAAGAAAAGTGCATTATTTGGTCGAACTAATCAATAGAGAATGTTCTGGGACGCCCAGAAAACTTAAAACACTTTTATCAAATTTTTGTTAAATTACTCCTAATTTTTTGTCAATGTCAAAATTTCATGTCAGGTCCGGGAGACCGGATCAAATGAGTAAAACCCGGACTCGGACCCGTGTATTCTGGCCCGCCAAGTATATCTGTAATGAATTAACATAAAAACGTTAAGGGAAGTTTCTGTTGTTCGAGAATGCTAAGAGTTTGACACAACGGAATGATACCGCTTCTCTCAGTTGTAATTAATAGAAGCGAGATGTTGTGATCTAAAATATAAACTCTAAAAAGTAATCTTTACCTTGGTAACGATGGCTTTTGCACCCATGAGATGTCGCATGGTAATATGAGAAACAATGCGAGCGAGAATTACTGCGGTAATATGAGCTCGCAAAAAAGCGGAAATATGGGAAAAAGTGCGAGCGAGTAGTACCGTCCTCGTAACCGTCAATAAAGAGACATTGTCACCCATTGCCAAGATCGGTTCACGATGCCAAACAGGTCGGTTCAGTGTCAAGCAGATCGGTTCAAGATTGAGTGATATTTGCACGAGGTAACTTGGGGCTTGGTAAAGGTTACATTATATGTCACAGTTACGGTTACGGTTGATGTTACAGGCAGAATTTCGAGTTGAATTTCGCCGTTATCGCAAAGAAATGGAATTCTATATACGACTGAACTGACACTCGTGAAATTTGTGATCAAGTCGCGCAGCTGAGGGCGTCGCAGATAACGGCTATCAGGGCAGCAGATAACGGCGCATGCCGGCGTAGCCACCGCAGCCCCGACCTCGGTAATCCACTCGCTCGTGTATCAAGCAGACAATTAGATTAATTACACATTAATATTAAATTTACGGCAAACCGCTTCACACTGACAAACACATATTAGATTTACGCTTTTTATATACCCTTGTCGCATGACACTGCAATCATTCCATTCTTAAATCTTAGACACTTTCAAAACCAGAATTTGAATATTTAGCTCGTGCACCAAAAGGCACTGAAGGTGGTACTGAGGAGGATGCCTGGGACGAGTCTGGACCAAAGCCATAAAGTGAATCTTTCTTGTAGGAATCATTAGTTCATTGCTGTTCCTTCATATCATGTTCCTCGTGAATTCATTAACTTCGCAAATGAATAAACTAGCTTACTGACATACGTGCACCTGGAGGCCGCGCGTCAGGAGCCTCTTGCTGCGCTATCTTGGATGACGGACACATGGCGCTGATAACGGCGTGGCGGAGTTTGGCGACTATAAATATATTGCTGCGCTCGTGGTGAATAATTCAAATGATTAAATTCTTCAGAAGTAAATAAAAGTTTAAAATATTATGTGAACAAATTAAAAGTTTGATGAACAATGTCACTTAATATAACCGAAATTTTGACGTTGAAAGCGCCCATACATATTTATTATGTATAACAAAATCTGTGACGGCAAATAAATCGCCTCGGCTAAAGTGTGTAAAACAACCGTAAGAGTCTCTCTGGTTTTGCTGCTAAAAATCGCTACAATTTTTTGTTATACATTTTAACTCTTAAAATGATCGTTAGTGGAATGAGGGTCGACTTAGTTACTTCTGTTTCGTTTTGCATCTAATTTCAGACGGTACCCCAAAGTCATAGCAACGCTTATCGAACTTTAGTAAAGAAAACTTAATTACAATGTGACAATATTTCGAATATTCTTTGAACATTTCCTTTCATAGGAGAAAAAACACTCATTTTACAAATTTCCTGCAGGATATTATGTGAATGATGGAAGCTATGAAAGTTGAGATTGATACTTAGCTGAATGCAACATTTGCTTTAGAGGTATGGACGTTTTAATTAAAACTCCACCCGTGCACCAGAAGGCGCGTAGTTGCAGGCTCTGCCACTCGTTATCTTCCCCGGCCTGATAAGCGGCCTCCTGCTTATCTCGCCGAGCAGCTCAGGCGCTGCAGATAACAGATATTGTGGCAGGGCTTGGAAAAGATCTATTAATGGGTGAGTACGACGAATTGAGTGTTATAATTGTTATTTGTTTCCAACATGCAGATCAGCCCTGCTTGTCTTGGGAAGAAAAATCCTAGCAACTTTGGAATCTCGTTATACTGCTATATTTTCTTGCTGGTTGACATGTCACACTCGCTTGATAATAATCTTATTTATATTAAAAACTGCTATATTTTTCTGGTGGTCGACATGCCACAACTCACGCGTTAATAATCTTATTTATATTGAAAAACTTCTATATTTTCGTGTAATTTCAGATCGTATCTCACCATCTTGTATCCTGCGAGGCTTGGTCTGCATGTCATTATCTGATGTTTGGCTGCTGTTCTTTGATAAGTTTGCACGTATATTATACCATCATCATATTAACTGTTTAAATAGAGTAATTCTATAGCTATATAAAATGTATAGATTAACTTGATTGATGGATTAACTGTACAAAAATTATACTTAAAATTAAAATTGCAATGATCCTTTGAATCAGCTTAAGGGAGCATGTCGGTAAAAAAAACTTTTTATTTAAGGACGGATCATTATGAAACTTGGTACACATCTGTAAAATAGAAATCAATGACTTTTTGACAATGACAATGAAATTAAAAAAAATGGAAGAGAACATGAAATTCATAGAGAACGGCAGAAAAAGAAGGTACTGTAGAAATCTATCTCCTAGGATTTTCAATTAGCTGCAACATCGAGAGACAGATAATTCGATGCGAAAAGGCCATATCTAAAGTTCATCCGGTCATTTTTTCGATTTTTTTAGTCAATTTTTTATAATTTGGCGATTTTTTTTCCAATGTTGACTCTTCCATCCTTTTTTCAATATATGTATAATCAAAACAGCAAAGATGTCGATAAAATGATTTTTCCTACGAAACGAATGGTATATCTCTTAATGCTTTAGCTTGAAAATCTTAGGATGAGATAGGTTTTCAATCAGAAAATTTCAAATTTTCAGGAGAGCTCCAAAAAAGAAATTTGTGATCATTGAAGGCATAGATTTTACTTGCGCTTCGACGGCTGTCGTGAACGAACAAAAGAACGCACAAACATGACTTTGGGCTGTGTAAATGAGCAATACTTGGACCTTTAAAATGAGCCTAAAAACCAGAGAAGTCCAAATTTTCGATTTATGACCGATACACTCCCCTTAATAAGAACTAGTAGTTGATGCTTAGTTAGTTAAATAACTTAAGTTTTAACTACAGTAGAGAGTTAATGAAAGCTGACTGGAAGCGACGCCAGCAGCGAGGATTGAGCAGGTATATGCCTGATCACACGCACGGCAATGCAAACAACCTCAACTTATTACAAACATTCCATTAGGAGACAGAAATAAAGATCAATTTGGGGCAGAAAAATATAATAGCTGATCTGTTTGCATTTCCATGCAAGACACGAATGTGTTGTGACCAACGAGATATTCATTATTTCCATTAATGTGTTGTGACCAACGAAATATTCATTATTTCCATTAATGTGTTGTGATCAACGAAATATTCATTATTTCCATTAATGTGTTGTGACCAACGAAATATTCATTATTTCCATTAATGTGTTG
>NW_025934681.1:0-7268 GCF_000764305.2 Hyalella azteca | reverse complement strand
TGATATTAGCAGCTATTGTTGACTTGATATTAGCAGCTATTATTAACTTGATATTGGCAGCTATTATGGACTTGATATTAGCAGCTATTATCGACTTGATATTATTTGCTATTATTGACTTGATATTAGCAGCTATTATAGACTTGATATTAGCAGCTATCATTGACTTCATATTAGCAGCTATTATTGACTTTATATTAGCAGCTATTATTGACTTGATATTAGCAGCTATTATTGACTTGATATTAGCCGCTATCATTGACTTGATATAAGTAGCTATCATTGACTTGATATTAGCAGCTATTATTGACTTGATATTAGCCGCTATTAAAGGAGCGCCTGGGCAAAATTTTACCTCAGCTATTTACAGAGGGATCATTGAAACTTGGTATATATGTGTAAAACCAAAAGAGAAAATTTTTTGTTCATGTAAATTTTGCAAAAAATGAAAGAAAACGTTAAATTCTTAGAAAACGGACCATGAGGGGGTACCTTAGAATTCTATCTCCTCCTAGGGTTTTCAAGCTATAACATCGAAACATACATCATTCGATGCGTAAAGACAAGATCTATAAAGCGTCGCATAATTTTTGGAAATTTTCATTTTGTGGATGTGGGATCATTTTTCGTAAAATTTTCTAAATTTTCCGATTTTACCCACCACCCTTTTTGCATTATAAAATCCAAACTATAACGAAATTATAAAAATGTATGGGACATTTTTTAGGTCTTTTCTTTGCGATTCGAACTGCATATCTCTCATTGTTGTAGCTTCAAAACTCTAGGAGGAGATAGGTTTGCAGCGACAATAAGTTAAACTATTCAGTTGAGCCCAACAAAGTCCCGGGCGCCTAGAAATAGGCGTTCAAGTTGGCAAGAATGCAAGACTAGGTGATACTGGAGCTCAATTCCTGCCAAGGATGGAGTGAACGACGGCACGCAAACCATCCCAAATGACTGCAGGCGGATAACTGAAGCACATAGTGTTTGGCCTAGCTATTTAAGAGTTCTACCGGGAATTTCCGCCTATCTTAAATGTGAAAGAACTCCATCACCCCCAGCATTTCGCGATCTGTCGTGAACGCATAAATCAATGTACAGAGATGGTTTTGGTACTTTTGGATAGGTCAGAAAGTCAGCTTTAAGATAAGACTAAAAACCGGAAAAGCCCAAATTCTAAATTTTTGGCCAAACTCCCCCTTTACCGCCATGTGGTAATGCAGATTAGGCCTTTAATGACAGTTCGCCTGTCTGGTGCGACGCAGGCTGGGGCACAGGTCGCCTGTCTGGTGCGCCGCAGGCTGGGGCACAGGTCGCCTGTCTGGTGTGACGCAGGCTGGAGGCGCAGGTCGCATGTCTGGTGTGACGCAGGCTGGGGGCGCAGGCCGCCTGTCTGGTACAGACGAACTATTCCTACAGAATTCGTTTTCTACGATCAAGTTTGAATTTTCTATTCTCTGTCGAAAACGTGACAGACGAAAGCAAAAATTTATTTTGCACCTCTTGAAAAGCTAATCTATTAAGTTTTTATTATCCTTCTACAACATTTATTTGACACATTGTATGCGAAAACCTCTTCCTTGAGATTTTATTGCCGGGTCAAAAGTTAGACCCATCTGCAGATTTTATGTAATATGGTGTGTATAACTTCAATCCTAGCATAAAAATATCCTTCAACTGTGAAGACTCTCAACTTGATCCTATTACATACTTTGACGAACTTTCTTAATTTTTCGCTTCATTGCAAGGAAGTCGCATTTTCAAGCAAATTACAATTTAAAGTCCATGCGGAACACAATGGGCAACAACGCCTTGCTTCTCCTCCTATGCAGGTAGCTGAACGCAAATTATTGAATATCATTAATTAGCAATTTGGTCTGAAGGAAGAAAATCTTTTTCTTATTTTGAATGATATGTTGATAATTTGTTTTGTGTGACTACTAATAATACAAACGGCGGCACGTGTCGTGGTCGGGACACGGCACCATCACGACCGTGACCATCTCATCTCATGGTCCCTAGCATCTCATGGTCCTAGCCGGGTCCCTGGCGACTATGGCGAATGAAACTAGTGTGTCAAATTTAATCACGTGTTTATTAGAATAACTAATGGCACACAGATATATAACGCAGATACGGTCTAGTAAATCCCACACAAAACAGAAAGTCTAATTAATCCCACATGTAATTATGGTGGCGAGAAACGCCCTGGCGGAAGACGTGAGCAACAAGAGGCTCACTCCGCTCTTATAACTACAGGGATAACAACGTAACGCTAATAAATGAATGTTACAACACATCAAGACAAAAATATAAGTCAATAAATCAAGATCAATCAATCATAAGTATTACAAAATA
The DNA here is from genome assembly GCF_000764305.2 of Hyalella azteca. NCBI lineage: Eukaryota > Metazoa > Arthropoda > Malacostraca > Amphipoda > Hyalellidae > Hyalella > Hyalella azteca. The sequence continues at coordinate 4,910 of NW_025934681.1, read as the reverse complement.
ATTCACGCATTTTCCACCAAAAGGAACATTGAATTCGTACTAAACATTATAAATACCAAATTAAGTAAATAATTATTAAGTGTTCATTCCTAGGCAATTATAGAAATGCTTAAGTTAAGCCTAGCTCTTCAATGCACTTAGTTTGGTTTTGCTTCTAATTAATCGCACTTACAGAACTCGACATTTCGAAATTTATCTGTTTTGAGAAAATTAGTCATTTTCCAAAAAGCGACGGTCAAACGATTGTCAAAGAAACATCACAATTTTGAACGATCACCACAGGCGATGCCCACTGACGGGTTCATTTCTTGACAATTCCGCAATCTATCCTTTTCTTGATCTCAGCGTCAACACTTCTAACAGTTTCACAGGCTTAGAAATAACAATTTCATACATAATTTATAAAACCCAATCTCCCTGGCACATTCTTGAAACTGTTTTCGTTATCCTTCAACACCTTAAGAAATAAAATGAAAATCAGAAGCATTCAAATCTTTCCCGACCTTAAAATCAATAGGCACGTTCTCAGCGCTACGGAAGCGACACACAGCAAAGATTAGTTTGAGTCAGGCTCAGCGCTCCCTGGATATCTTCAACTTGTTGGCATGATATGGTCGTTTGGAATCATTAACTCAAATGACATAATCAACCTTATCGGTCCGTCTCACTACTTCAAAAGCCCGTTACGTTATGCCAACATTATTGGCGCTTGTAGGAAGCGGTAAAAAAACAGTTCCCAACTTTAATCTTACTAGTACAGACACTTCAATCAAAGGTAACTTAGAAGGACGACTACATGCACACAACCACACCCAAAAAATGCTACATATATATTACTCTATTCTTCGTTATCTGAACGCCCAAGTGTCCAGCGGTAATGCAGTCATTTGCTATTTTCATTAATTTCTGCCTCATTTCTTAAGACAACACGATTTATTCAAGAATATTCAGCGCAGACTTCCTATCACATGCTGTCTAATCAACACATCATCGTTCTCTAATGAAAATTTGGGCAAGTTTGTAGAGTTAGCATCTACATGTTGAAATATTTTTTGGATCGTCGTTACAAAGCACAGTCTTGGGTATTTATTGTCGTTAAATCGAACAAAAAATTATTTCCAATAAGGGTGGTGAAGTTCACGCATCAGATTCAAAACGTTTCTAACTCCCAGTTTAAACAGCTGCGCGTAGATTCTGAACAGTATACAGTAGTTGGTCTACATATGCACATGCGACACCAGCAATATTTCCATTAAAAACTTCAAAAAGTAGTTCAGGAATGCAGCAGCATCTGTTATCCCATGGAAAATACACAGTCCTGATTGACACGAGGTTTAGGAGCACTTATTGTACGGTTATCTGCTAATTTCAGACATAGATTCTTGCCAGTCACTTGGTTTACTGGCACAATAATTAAGTGACTTCCTGACAAGGACAGTGCAGGTAGCATTCATATCTCGCAAAATTTTGACTTTATTCCACTTACAAAAACCAAAAGTTACGGCAACGATTGATCTACTCTAATCTTCGAATTGCACTTTTACAAAGAATTAATTCATGAATGACGATTGACTGATTAATTGGTTTGGAAATGACGTTCGCACTTGAATCAGCTTTACTCACAGCAAATCTAGATCATCATGCAGAACTAAGCTATATAGGAACAACAGAAGAACTGACAACAACATTACTAGTTTTAATGGTACAGTTATGAGAACTGTGATCTTATTTCAACACTGTAAGCTAACAAGGTATAGGTTCTTTGTCCGAAGCAAAGTTTGAAGGAAAGTACAGTTTGTTCCTAACTTGCGATCTACACAACAGTATAATGTCATGGCAGTTGTCATCCAGTTTCGCAACTTTGTTTAACGGCAGTTGATATTTTCATCCTTTCTCACATATTACGAAACATTTCTATCAACATAATTGGCTAATTGTTGTTAAATATTAAACTCCTCAATGTATTAGCAAGATTTTTCATGCTAGAACACAAAAATTGTCACGATGATTGCGCACGGGCCAAAAGATTGCGATATACTTGCGTCGAAGAGTGACATTTCCTCTGATAATCGCACACCGTAAATCTAACTGCAGCAATCAGTTTCAAATTAACACTCTCGGATTTTCCGATAAACTTAAACTAATTCATGAAAGAACATACCCTGGAGCTGGCAAATCCATTCTGAAGTGCAGACTTGGCCACGGAATGCGACCAGCCGTTAGCATTTCGCGCCTTCTCACTCTCTTTCTCAGTTGGTCTTGATATTTAAGAACATTTTTACTTTACTTTTGCCTTCACCACCATCATTCACCACATCGTCACCATCATTCAGTTTTCAGAATATAATTCAGAACAAGCGAGGTGGTCCACTCTGCTCTGCCCTGCAACAATACAAGAATTATCTTCATAAATAAAAAATTCGTTCAACAAAATATCAAACTAATTGCGTCAAAAATAAAACCAGGTAAAGACAAATTATATAAAATGATATCGAGCTGCAGATAGACTAGCTAAGCCGTATGTGAGGTTATATATTAATAACAGTAAAGTGAATGATATGCATATGACAAAAAACACATACACAGGCTTATTAATCCCACACAAAACACATACACAGTCACATTATTCATTCACAAAACACACACAGCCTCATTAATCTCACACAAAACACACACACGCAGCCCCATTAATCTCACACAAAACACACACACACAGCCTCATTAATCCCACACAAAACACACACACTGCCTCATTAATCCCACACAAAACACACATTATTGTCCTTTATAGTAGCGCAGGTATCTTTGATACCCCGCCTGCAGTTCGGCGTCACTGGGCACCGCTGGTCCCCCCGAGGGCAGGCGGGGCGTGATCCAGAGGACAACATCCCCATCCCTGTGGGAGTGCGGCAGTGAATATCCTGCGTGGCATGTGGCATGCCAGCAGCCGCCATCTTGTGTGGCGCTATCATTGGTAGGCAAATAATGACCAATGACGGAGCGCCATCATCATATTAATAAATTAGAGAAGAGAAAATTATCATAGATATATTAATTCAATACTATAATATTGGATTATAATTTTGTATTATTTTATTATATTAAGTAATATAAATAAAATATTGTTTATAATGTATCATAATATAATATAATCCAATATATTGCATTATATTAAATTATAGTATATTTATGTAACCAATTAAATTTGAAATGATATATTATATAGATTATTTGATAAAACATAATTATGCCTAATTATAACCCTATATTATTCTTATTCCAGTTAATTCTATATTTTCCTATATAATCACATAATAAAAAATTAAATTACATATAACTAATAAGAATAGAAGATTAAGATGTAGGATTAACAATAATGACGATCGATATATCATTATTCTGATATGTTAAATGATAATGATTGTCGTGATGATGGCGCTGTGTCAATGATTGGCCGCCATTTTGTTTCATTTGTGGCGGCCATCAGTCACATCACACATAACCATTATCATTGTAGTCTACATATTAGAATATAATATAATTATAAAGTATTCTTATTATAATTTTAATGTAGTCTATATATTAGAATATCTCCCAGAGGTATAGTAATATTGGCCCACAGTTCAGTGGCCGCCGTCCACTCACCCGTCAACCTCGGCGCGCGTGTCGCCCCCGCCGTAGCCCGACCTGACGCCCTCGTCCCTCAGCGTCCGCAGCAGCGGCGGCAGCTGCGCGGCGCTCAGCCTGCAGCCACGCAGCCACAGCCCGTCGAACCTGGGCACACAAACTGCTGTGTCATATCATATAGTTATACGATGTAGAACTAGTTATATATACGATGTATATATACAACTATACGATATATACTATGCCGCGTATAGTGTTTATGCAGGTGTTATACGATGTATACTATACAATGTATGACTATACGATGTATAACAAAAGGATTTGTATTCCCCAAGGACTATGGATGTATTCCATAGGGGAATATGGATGTATGGATGGGATGTGATTCCCCATATATTTCCCCATATGGATGTATTCCCCAAGACTCTATTTCCCCACGCGGGGGTCGGGGGGCTACGCACTCCTTGCCAGGGGGGGCGAGGGAGGTAATGGTTTGGGCCACGGCCCCCCAGGACCCCTCATCCGCCCTCTCCACGACCAGCCATGGCGTGGGGGAGGAGGGCAGCGGCCACGTGGGGGAGGAGGGGCCAGGGGACGGGAGGGGGCGCGTGTACACAACTGCGCAGGTCAAATGATGAGGATATTATAAACAAATTATAAACATTATAACATCATTATAATGATATTATAAGGATAACATCATTATAACACATATGATAATAATGATGATAAAAGATTAGAATGAGGATTAAATATACAATATTAGGAGAGAATACTAATATATATATAATAAATTATTATAAAATATATAATAATATACAAAATATTTTACATATAGTATATATGACCTAATAAGACCTATATGCTATATTATATTATTACTAAATATATTTCATTTATATTATAGTTTATGTTGTGTGATTATTAGTTATTTGGTGATTATCCTGGTGAATAATCACCAAAAATTACAATAAATAACGACTATATAATATATAATTGTACGGCGCCCACGGGCCGAGGGGCGCCGCCCCCCGTGCTGGGCAAGACTCACCGAGGTCCCAGTATGTCCCCCCGAGGGCGCTGAGGTCCAGGGGCGCCGCCATGTGGATGCTGAGGCGAGCGTCGCGGACCACGGCGGCGAGGCTGGGGACGCCAGCGGGGCCCACGCAGCCTCTGAACCTCACCAGCCTCACCCTGTCCCCCAGGAGGGTGAGGGGAGGCATGAATATGACCAGCAATACATTTTAATGGACCAGCAATCCATTGTAATGGACCAGCAATCC
>NW_025934680.1:0-611 GCF_000764305.2 Hyalella azteca | reverse complement strand
ATTGGAACTGCTGGACGACAGTGAGTAATTTTCTTCACCATTAAGTATTGATAAAAGTCCTTCACAAAAGCTTTTATGGTGATCAATCCCGACGCTCTTACAGACATTTTTTCCAGTGATACAAAGAAGGATGTTAACTGAAATATTTATTTCCCTCGTGATTGGATTTGTTAGGTTTGAATGTGAAACAAACTTCATAGCTGCTGAATAATTGAGTTTGAAGACCATTAAATTTGAAGTAGAATGAACAAAGCTAAAGAAGCTTGAGAACCATCCGGTAAAAATCGATTTGTGGTCCACAGAAGTCAGGAAGCGACCGTCAGATTTAGTTACTTTACAATCGAGAAATGACAAACTATTGTTGGTTTCAATCTCCATAGTAAATGTCATCGATGAGTGTCTCAATTTGAGATAATTGATCTTGTTAAGAATAAGCACCCCAGATGGTTCTTGGGGGCGTATTGTTAATAATGTTAAGTGAATGAATGATACAAACAAATTAGGTACGTATTAATTGTGTAATTAGGTAGTTACCTAATAACCTAATCTAGCATGCCTAATTAGGTATTACTGTAGCTGAATTCTTGATCAGAAGGGGAAGAACCATTTCT
>NW_025934679.1:0-1241 GCF_000764305.2 Hyalella azteca | reverse complement strand
TATTATCTTTTACAAAAACTATTTTGTGAGCAGTGTAAATCGTCAACGACAAATTGTCACAGGTCACTAAACTGACTGAAGTCACCATTCGCCCGGGTCGCACCCCTCCTTAGTCCCAATTGCACCCAACCCGACAAAGTCCTCAATAAAAACTATTTGATTTCCACAAGAATAGAAGCACTTTATCCTGAAAGTATCAAAATTCAATAAATAACAGGATGTTTTTCCTCGATCTCGGTTCAAAGCATCACTGGCTGGCTCTAGTCCATAGAGTTCAGCAATCGACTGAAGTCGAACCAACGCAACACGACGTATTAAAATTTGAAGAATAGGAGAACAAACATGAGCAACTCAGCTGAATAACACACGATACCTTACCATTTGCACATAAATCACAGCCAACGACAAAAATTAGTATAAACCAACATAAATAAGTTGAATAAATTTAGCACTTGAGCGATGTCTTCCACTCAAGATGGCGTGTAGATATTAACTCGACTGATGACCTTGGCGCCTTCTACCGCTGAAGTATAACAAACCACGGTAAATAACCGAATGACCAGATTACGGTTAATGAGCGTCGGAAACAAACGTATGTTGCACATTTTTCGCCCATTTTTTCTAACAGTGTTGCAAAGCGTTTTCCGATTATTCGCAGGTAAGTAAGTTGCTTTTGCTCCGTTCTATCCACTATATTTCGTTGTATCATCAGGTTTCAGTATGGAGTTACATTTAACTATAAGGATGAATTTGGTTATTTCTGAAGAACTACAAATTATACCAGGATAGAGTCAGGAAAATTCCATCGAGCTCAGCAATATTGAAATGGTATTAGACGTTAGAAATGCTTCTATTTTTCATTTGTCAGCAGTTGCAAGCAGTATTTTCAGACCCCTGTAAAATGTTTTGCTAGACGAATGGGTTCTTCAACAAAAGGACTGTTCAGCTTTGGGCGTATATCTGCATGCTTGAGCTTATTGCTCAAGCAGAAGATAGCTTATGAACTATCGCTTACAAAAAGTTCCATTGTGAGCAACATATTTGATTTGAGGACTTCCATAACTATCGCATATTCCGCTATTTATTTGATTGTCTCTCCAGTAATTTTGAGTGCAGTTGATAATTTTAATGCTTGAGAAGAACTACATGTGAAACTCAATACTTCAATTGCAGCAGCCGACGATGGGCGCAGAAAGATCCTCATTTGCTATGAACTGTGAACAACTGAGAGCTGCAATCAA
>NW_025934678.1:71414-96750 GCF_000764305.2 Hyalella azteca | reverse complement strand
CACTGATGTATCAATGACGCACCACCGCCGCGCAGTATGCACCACTGATGTATCAGTGACGCACCACACCGCGCAGTATGCACCACTGATGCACCAATGACGCACCATCGCCGCGCAGTATGCACCACTGCTGCCTACGCAGTATGCACGCATTACCACAGCGCACGATGTGTCACTAATCACGATATGTACGATATGTACGATCGAAGCATCACCGTCGCAAGGAATATCAACGTTGACAGCTCTATATTCTATGAAGCGTCCTCGATATGTTCTGAGGTTCATAAGAAATTGGAATTAAATCCTTACTGGAGCTGATTCACTCAGCGTAAGAAAAATGATAGACTTACTCTTACAAAATTGTCATCTTTATTTAAGGCTTCTTGCAGTTTCGAATAATTAATTGCCATCTATTAAATTGGCAAATCCCATCAATAATAGCTACACTTCTATTTTTTGTAACACTCATTGCAAATTATTAAACACACGCTTTTCTTTACTTCATGTCTAAACCTATTTTCGATTCCCTTCAATTAATTTCTGATTTCCATGAATGCGTTTTCGAAATGTTCCTTAAGAAACAAACAAATTTAACTCCCATATTATTTGTGCAGGTCCTGACGCTGGCCGGCAGTGAGGTGGCCCTGAAAACCTACGCTGATGCGCGGACTGTGAGTACACTGTTAGAAAAATTACCGTTAACGGTATTACCGGCGTTTCAGTGACCGGTCGGAACGTGAAAAGAAACATCGCGTCGCCGTTTTTATTCTAATTTTACACTAGAAAACCGTAAAACATCTGATAATAACGGAGAAACCGTTTATTTTCACGGGGCGACCGGTCACTAGAACGCCGGTGGGACCGTTTTTTCACCGTTTTTTCTAACAGTGTATTGCAAAGTAATTATGATATGTGACTTGAAATTAGTGCTAATAGTGGTCATTATTCTCTAATTATCACAGTTTTGGACAAATTTAAATTAATCTACGATTATATCACATTCTTCTTAACAATTTTCAAATTTTAAGCCGCATGAGATAATTATACGTCGGCAACAGGTTTCAATGAGTTTCATTGCTTCTCCCGTTGTTGCAATATCATCTTGCGGTAATCTATAGAAATTTGCTAAATATAATATGAATTTTTTACGTCACATCGGTAGGCGTTAGAACGACTTTCATAAAAAAACGATTATTTTCGAGTTGTGTGGTTAAGAGCAGTTAGAGTGCGGCCTATTCTAACAGACAAGTTCCTGGTCATCAGTCCAACTCGTCCTCAGGGTGTGGTGGTGATGCTTGGGCTGGCGTCTCAGGCCTCCGACCCTCCGATGCAAGGCGTGCAGACAAGGATCAGCTCTTCTTCTTCAGCTCGTCCACCGAGATCTGACATTCCTTTCTTCTCTTCATCATCAGCAAACGCTCTTCCATTGAGTATGGTGACAACCTCTTCTTCCAGCGCAAGTAACTCTCATGTGATGATGGCGAATTCAAACAGAAACCGCCATCGTCGTAATGCCCTAAATTCATCTTCTAACAACAACACTGAGATAAGCAGGACATTTCAACTTTTAGATGAAGGTGCAACGAAAATCCAGTTAAGTGAACGATACAGAAGTGTATCCTTAGTGTTAGGTAATACGGGTTCTGGCAAAAGTACTTTTGTTCAGTGGATCGCAGGTGACAATGACAAGTTGATAGCAAAAGAAGTAAGTGCAGGTACCGGAGAGTACCTCATTGAGGATGGCAATAGAATTGGTAATTCAACTTTATAATCCATGACAATTTTTCCGGAATTGGTAGCCCATCCTGCAACGAATTCTGCCTTCTACGATTGCCCTGGATTTAGTGATACAAGAAGTACTAGAATGGAAATAGCTGCATCTTACTTCATTAAAAAAGTGGCAGATTATGCTGAGCGTGTCAAATTGATCTTTGTTGTTGATTATTCATCGGTTAGGAAAGGAGTAACCCGACACGATTTCAGGAACTTTCTAAAACATGCCACTCATTTTATCACAGATATTTATAAGTATCAACGAAGTGTTGCCATCATGGTAACAAAAATTGACAATTTACCAATTAAAGTTGATGGAAAATATCAATTACCACCAGATGAAAATATTATAGGAGCCATTGGCGATTTTCTTGAAGAGGACGTGAAGCAGTGGCTAGGGAAGGAGTTAGCAAAGTCTCTTTCAGATGAAGATAAAAAATTTTGCATTCAAGCATTAAAGTTAGTAAACGTTTCACTGAGCAAGGATGGTGAACACTATTCGAGAATAGGCATCTTCCGAAGGCCAGACGAAACGGGCCCTTTGAGTAATATTAGCGTTTTACAAGAAGGGAAGAAACGCATAGAACAAATATTGAAGGAATACCTTGAGTTCACTGCTACCAATGATGGTGATTTTGGCCATATTATATCTGAGAAGGCTAAGCTCGATATCAGGGCACTCGAGGATGGAATTCTCGACCGTGTTTTAATTGTCTTATCTCGGTAATGTTGCTGTACGCATGCTGGAGTATTACAAAAAGTTGGTAGAAACAATGCGGAGGAAGAATCACTCATTTAGTACACTTAATGATGCCGATGCTGCAAATCCATCAGAAGCTCGATCCTTTTCTGACCGTCTTAATGATGGCCATATGCGAACGTTAAACCTAATACATGACGTTAATAATGTATCTGCAGACCAGTTGGCAGAGAAGATCAGCAATATCGTAACTGCATTGGACATTTATGGGTGTACAGAGGCTATTCAGAGTATTTCGAAGCAAGAGGAATATTTTGCATTTCTGAGAGTTGCGAGCGACAAATTATTAGGTACTCGGATATGGGGTAACTTGCTGCAGCCCGTTGAAACCTACCTCTTGGGCTCCAAGGAAGAAATTCAGCAGGATATCAATGATGTTACAGGGAAAATTATCGATCAAATGCGAACTAATATATCTAATATTGCAACAAACATTAAGGAATATTATCAAATTAAAATGCGCTCCGTGGTAATTCAGCAATTACCAGCTGAAATAAACTTTGGACATGCTTTCATCATGAACATGAAGGAAAAGATAGAACATTCAAATACAACACAAGACTTATCAAGACAAATTACAAAGGCTATTTCAGATATTTATTTACCTTCAAAATCAGCCGTAACATAAACCATATTTCTAGACATGCAAAGTACCTAACGTTTTTACAAATTATAAGCATCGAAATGTTAGATAAACCTTCACCATCTCATTTAATAACTCCACTCAATGAAACAGCAACATACCTCAAGAAATCTCAAGGATGGTACGAATTCTTGATCAATTTGTATGGAAAGTTACCTACATATGACGAACAAAAAAACATTGCGGACTGGGGACAAGATGGTAAACAGCAGGAAATAACAATAACGCGACATAACTTCAGAAGAATTATGGAAAAAATAAAAGAATTTAATGTACCAGGATATAATGAGGTAGCTAATATAGAGGCTGATGAGTTACGCGTGGAGGAATTGGGAAATGTAGCGAGACTGACGCTAGACAGCCGATTGCATGCCTTGAACCAATCGAATAAACTCACAATAAAAGGAAATTACATAAAACTTAGCAAATCAATTGGGAAAATTGGGAATAGCAAACCAAATAGAGTAGAAATATTTGGTCTCAACAAAATATTCATTGACGTAAACCTGACCAAAGTAGTTGAGAAGCTGCAGCTCGTAATGATAGCCCCGACATGGGAGGTAATAGGGCGTAGAACAATAAACTTGAGTGGGGCTGACGCTCCGCCACATAATCCACGTAAGGCAAGTAACGGCAGGAGTGACGGGGGGCGAGGAGCTGACGGCAGGCCTGGCTTACCTGGAGGACCAGCTGGGAGTTTCTTTGGCGTAGGCACAACATTCTTGAATGGAAATATGTTGAGTATTGTGGCTAATGGTGGGAATGGTGGTGATGGACAGGATGGTGGGAATGGTGGACGTGGTAGCGATGGTGATTCACCTAGAAGCGATAGTCAATATTATGAGGATAATTATTATTGCAGTGAACTCTGTCTTGGTGGCCGAGCGGAAGGTTTCGAATGTAATGCGAATGAAATACATAGTAGATGTGGAGGGGGTTGGGGAGCCTGGGCATGCCGCACTGTTTGGGAGATTAATATTTACGGTAAAGGCGGCACAAATGGTGGAGATGGTGGGGATGGTGGACGAAATAGATAGGGGGTAAATCAGGTGATGTAAAGTTAATTACGCTGGATAACTATTTAGGGATTCCAAGTACTAATAACAATGGAAGAGATGGAACAATTGGCGAAGATGGTAAAGTTGCAGCTGGTAGTAGGCACGGACATTCCATTTATCTCAAGTGCATTCATGTAGATCCGTCATTTTCATCCGATTTCGATGTTCGGATATTGGAAGAAAATCGCGTATACGCTCAATCTTGAAAAAGAGGAAGGAATGGAGCAAACATCCAGAACCCAGAACCTGCGACCTTCATTGATAATAAAGCCGAGATTATCAACGATTATAAAAGTTATGTGAGAGAAAACTTCGCTGTTGATGTCGGTGGCCGCATTAGGAGAAACGATCTCATAAAATTTATCCGTGAATTGAATACTAATAGTGATATTAAGCGCATGTATGATACGTCATGACTATTAGGGGAGCTCCGAGGCTTAGAGAGACAGTATCATCGGTTACAAAAAAAGAGATTCCATAGTTTTTTATCAATCATTATTAGATAGGATAAATGAATATGCTAATAATCCAGAAGCTAACCAAAGATCCATGGAGCATGATAAGACCCTCGCCTATATGTATACAGCTGTCTTAAGCAAGTTATATGATTTAAAAAGTGATTCAGATACTTCATTGGTCATAGAAATAAACGGGTACCTTGATATAGTGATGACCAATATCAATAATTTTATTCAATTAAAGGAAAAATATAAAATGGTTAACACAATAAATAATTATAAGAATCAATATATAGGTAAAATAAGTTTAAAAATTGAGGAATCTAAGCGTTTCATCGACGAGGAGATTACACCAGCTATTGATCAAATACATGCGCAAATAGATGATAAAATAGAGCGTCTTCTGAATGAAACAAAAGAACTGCAAAGAGAGGCTGAAGAAAAGAGGGTTGCGTTACTTAAGAAAAAGAAGGAATTAGAACGGACGGTAGTCCTTAGAGGGTTGTTTAGTTTTTTTAAAAATTAAAGGGCAAGTAGCAAGTTTTTTTAGGACCGGCAGGTGCGTTCATTGGAGCCGCAAGTTCCATAACGGAAGCTTTCGTTTTAGACGACCAGACCGCACATCAGCGACCTCTACCATTACCTGCTGGTGTAACGGCTGACGTAAGGTTATTTGAAGCTCAAGTTGAAAATATCAAGGACATTAAAGTGGCGAGGAATAATGGAATATTAGACGAGATAGCTCATGAAATTGATCCACATCCATCGTTGAAGGATGTTCGTGACAGTATGGAAAGAAACAAGCGCGAGATTATGGAAATCCGCAATCGAGAGGGAGCTGTGAAGGGCTCGAAGAACGGTCTGAAGACCACGTGGCCAAAATTAAGGAAGAACTAAAGGCAAAAGAACTTGAACTAAAGACCAACAAAACCATTGATGAAAAAAGAGCCGCTAAGGCATTAGGTGCCATTGCTAACGTTCATCGTCTGATTCAGATTAGTACTATGAGCTTGGACATTTATAGTAAATTTAAAAGTGATCAAGCAAAACTTGATGCGGTGAGTAATGCTATTCAACAGGCAGAAGCAAGGCTCCAGAGTCTTAAACAATATGAAGATAGAATTTATAGTACAATAAAGCCTACATTAAATAACATAGAAAAAATCTCAAAGAGGTAGAAAGTACCCTGAGTACAAAATCTCAGGTGTCGCTTGACGTAACCAAATGGCAGGTGCAAAGCACGCTCAGAGACATAAAACTATCCATGCGCCAAGCAACCAAAGGGTTTAAAGTAGATGATAACTTGGCAGGTTGCATTGAAAAGTTGGAAGAATCCATGACCACTTTAATCCAGATATATGATCGCATACAAGACTACCAGGAACAACAAAACTTAGCTAACTATATTGCAGCCGTCGCCGCTTACCATGGTCCTGATGATATTGATCAAACTGAATTAGAAATACTCATAAGGTCTAACCTTATAATAACGCAGTGCGAAACAGCTATTAATGCAATTAATGCATTCAAGCAGTGGGTGTTTCCGTTAGCTGGTCATTATCTGGAAAGGATTATGTTGCCATCTCATTTTGCGTTTAATAATAGTAATATTGAGCAATTACCTACAAAGGCTCTAAAATCAATAGAGTATATAAAACCACGAGTATATGAATATATGCCCTGTCAAAATTTTCGTGCCGATTATGGTCGTTTTAGAGGAACTATATTCGGCTTAGGGGTGAATCAGGAGCAAGTCGGCCACGTAGGGTGTTTTGCTTCTATTTACCAGCCTCTTTTGGAAGTCAATTGCCCGGTAGGCCAAATCTGCGTAATATGCTTAAAAAGAGCAGCTGGTCAAGCTTCGTCATGATGCCCCTGGTCAAACGCTGATGACGCTATCGCACGATGGGGCTGATCAGATGCTGAACAAGGTAAAAGCACGAACAATCGAAGTTCCCGCCATACGGGGGTATGTGGGGGTCTACCTCCCGCACCCCCATCCGGACAGAGCATACCGTTGCAGCAATTGAATAGGAAGGCCGCCAAGGCGCCACTCGCCAGTTTGAATCGAACCTTCAATCGATCAGTATGTAGTGAAGAGTGCTCATTGCTCAATGCTTATCGAAAAGGTATAAGCCTATTATAGTTTTGTCTCATTCAGAGAGCTTTAAACAATTTGATGCTTTCAGAGAGCTTTAAACAATTTCCTTAAATTATGACGTATTTGACTGGAAAATTNGTTTGCCGTGAGACCAATCGGAGGTTTTCACCACTACCAAAAAACTGCCGGGCGGCACGTAAAATGACGTAAAAGAGTCGTAACGTAGCCAACATACCGTAAGTAAGCCTCAAACCAAGTCAGGAAGGCATAGAGCAACTGGCTGCATACCTCTCACCTGGCTGTCATGATGGGCACTAACTGCTTTGGCGACAGCAGGCTGTATATATAGTCCCGCCTTTGAATTAGTCTCATAGGGATTACTGAAGGCCGCCCAGTACCGCCCCCTGTTCCACGGTGCGTTGTGTATGTAAAAATGCATGTAGAAAGATGATACTGGTACCGTTACACGCGTCAGAAAGTAAGCATTAAGATGAGCACAAAAACCGGAAAACGCCAAAATTGAAAATTTTAGGGTAGCCGGTCTCCTTAAAAGTTAGAGCGTAACCTAAGCTGTTATTAAGATATTTTTCCAATATAATAAGGTGGATCGTTGTATGTTTGCGGCTGCGGCATTGCGCGATCGTATAATCAATAATGACTAGTTGAGAGCACTAGGTGAAAACAATATCGTTATGTCTTCTTCATTTCTTCATTGTGTGTACAGATTAATTGAACTGAAGGGTGTGATTTTTAAGAGTAATATTGTTCAAAATTTCCTCCTGAGGCTGTACATTTGAATATTATGAACGTGTTAATAATTGCGGTGCAATATTCATTAGATGATAATTTATCAAACTGCAGACCAATGAAGATCTCGGGCTTTATTTTGGATTTGAAGAAGACTACGGAGACAGAAAACATCAGTCGTGGTTTGGTCGTAAGGAACATTCACTTCTATTTCAATGTGGTTGATGTTATGAAGTAGATGTAATCTAACATGTATTTGTCAAATTTTTTGTGTGTATTCCAACATGATGCTTGGCCCCACAGAATATACATATAGGCTATTCGGGCGACTATCCACGCTACTAATCGTGTCAGGATATTACCAGAAGCTTGTTGGAGAATAGTAAGACATTGCAAACTTTGAGGAAATGATATGAGCAAAAACTGAATTCGGTGTCTTGAACTGATTCATCTTAATTTAATATGAAAAGGATTTTCTACAATTTCGAAATGAGAGTCGAGTGTGAGTTCTATGTTCTAATAAGCCGGGAAAACAAACAAATTTGCGCCGCTCTTGATATGTCAGCCTATAGGAATAGCATGGATACACGAATAGAATAAATTGATGACAAGTCTGGTTATTGTTGAAATGTAACTTTTTGTCAATACCGTTGATATTCAATTGCTCATGCTCATAGAATTGGTCTACCGGAGGCTCATGATTATGCAATCTCGGTTTGGCTTCATGATGCTTCTCAAAAACACAGTTGTAATTCAAAGGGTTCTCCCGAATTGTTTCAATTGATACTTATTCTATTCTACTATTTAGACTTTTGATAAGTAAAATAACGAAATTTGATTGATGTGAATTCTTAAATATAATGATAATAGGTTGTGTTTTAAGACAAAATTGTTTAATAAACTTGTTCGTTATGGAATAACTTGCTGGGTTTGAAATTATGCGTTGGTTTCTCTAGCTTAATTAAGTTCTTTTTATGCATGTTATTCAATGTAATAATTATGATTGTACGTGATTATGATTCAGTATGATCTTTCATTGGAAAAAATATGGAATCGTATCCTTTTTATGATCTATTAGATCCTCAAAATAGTGGGTTCAAGGAATACGATCGATAGGAGACCCTGAAGCAAATAATTTGAAGATTCGAAATGGGAGGATGAGTTTTTCACGTCAATTTAAATTTATAGTAATTCATGCGATTGAAAACGATGGCTGTGAATAGCCCCAAAAAATTAGTTGGTGTGAGTGGCTTGCGTGGACGACGCTGAGTTGACAATTTATAAGTCCTGACAACGTGAAGTCAAGGTGTGTTCATTCAACGGTAGACACATGTTGTCTATAGGAAGACTTGATTCTTAAAAAGATACAGACCGTGCAGTGGGCAGCTGGCACGATCGTACTGTAGTGAACCTCCTATGAACTACAGAGGCCTAATCGGCCTAAGCTCGTGAGCCAACACCTGTACCTCGAATACTAAACTTGGTAAATATTGTAAAATGTTTACCATGTAAAATATGTAAAATTATACCTTGGCGAGGTCATTACGGTTGAAATAAAGTCTGAGGAGAGCATGTTCTTCTTTTAACTAACCCAGCAGAACCTATACCTTACAATACTTCTAAGAATCATGTTTGTCATGCTTATGTTTTTCAGCCATTTGATTTTTGTCTACATTGCACCGATCATTTATATAGAGATATGAACTTTTTTATGAAAAGGAAATGCGCTCAAAGTGACTAGTGATAAGAACCCTTAATACCACGTTGTTGGCGGAAGGCATCAGACCTTTTATCACTCAACCAGTCTGTGTTTTAAATCATTATTTTTCAGTAACGTCTAACTCAATTTAATTATTTCCATTTTAGTTCAGAGTGATTTACTTACACAACTAACGACAGTCGCGTTCAATTCAGTTCCGCCATTTAGTACCTAGCAGCCACTGGCATTCCGTGTATTGTGTTAGCCTGGAAGTGCAAACCTTGGTAAGTCTGCTCTCCAAAATCGGAACAATATTTTATTACTTCGGTTGTCATTTATCAGATCAATAGTAATTTCTGTGTAACTGTTAGTGTCCTTGCTCAATATGCACTTCACTGCTGTTAATGTTTCTGTGATTATGCTTGTGGTATATTTTATCCAAATTTATTCTGATCATTTGAATAATTTTCTTGTGTGAATTAATTGATTGTTTCTTGGCTGACGGTCACTGTTTTAAATGCATATTAAATAGTATTTTATATTGCCTTCTGGCATTGGTTAAGAGATTAAATTATTTTGCTTGCAGTGAATTCTCTATTTAGCACTAGGGTTATTCATGTTCCATTTATTTTTCTTGCAGTGTCACTTTCACTCTAGTGTCTAGTCCTACCCTGTGCTCCCTATAAACTAAGGTTTTGGCCTAGAACAGCCAACAGTGCTCATAACCCTTATCAGTGAAACTGCCAGTTAAATCCCACTGATCAATGTCACACTCTTCACTTGTTTCATTTGTTTTGCTGTACTATCCCTAAATATAATTTTAATAGAAAATTCTTTCATTTAAAGTTTAAACAAGATTAATAGCTTCAATTGTTTAACTCTGAAGAGGACAACGGGTTTGTTCCACCCGCTAGCACGGTAACAACGTTGGAGTTTTGCGCTTAGATTGAACAGTTCTGTATCTAGAGTTTCCTTATTGCTTTCGCTATTAAATTATACCGTGGGTGCGTACAACTTTCATTCACAACCAAAGTCGAAACAACTGAAAGCCTGTACGGTCGACTACATGCAGGTTGACTAGAACAGCAGAAATTCAGCGATGTTTTGTTCTGTTATTTAATAATTATTCATACAATGATGAGCAGAACTTGAGCATAATAAATGCCAAAGATGTAATTCAAAGATCAGCAGAGGATTACGGGAACGAGTAAATAAATAATGGCATCAATTCAGATGGCATAATGGCATAAATTTGCATACACAAGTTTGTCGTCGCTGTGCGGGGCGTCAGATTCCCAAGAAATTGGGCTCTGCATGAGTCCCAAATTTAAGAAGAATGATCACCGTTTCTCCTCTAATAATGGAGAAACTGAGAAAAAATACAATGAAATTGCCGCGTGATTAGAGCACTACGCTGCAATTGTTCAATTATGTACCTGGAGTTTCTTCATTGTTTTTGGCATTAAATAATATCGTGGTCTTGTAAAACTTTCATTTCAGCAATCAGAAACTTAGTAATATTTTAGTCTGAAATTATTATTTATTCTAATGAAGATGTGAAGACCCTAAATAGGAGCTGCCAGAGAAGTGTTCTAAAGATTTTGAGTTTTACGGAAGTATATGTAAACAAAAGAAGGTTAATTACATCAATAAGATTTAATTTATCACTGAAATATAGATTTGCACAAAATTACTTTCCGGTACCGTGAGTATAATAAAAGTTCACATATATCAGAACCCTTTATAACTGTATATCTCTGATATAGCTGATATAGACCGAGGTGGAGATGTAAGCTGTACTCCAGCTGTACCTGAGAAACAAAGTAAATGCCTTTGCCCTGAGATGAAACCTTAACGCCTTTAATTGCCCTGCAGGGTGCCTGTTTGTAACTTTTATCAAGTCTGGCACGCGCACTAAATTATAATCCCCGAAAACATTTCCTAATTATTGGCTAAATTATTTAATTGAATTTCTACCTGGAGCTGTAGCTAATGCCTTATCAGCTTAGGCGGCATTAAGCGACTTAGATTGGAGGGACGCTGGCCGAGGCCGGCATAAAACCTTCAATACTTCGGTCCCGTATTTCGTTCTAACCTTAAAAACAGTGCCATGAGTTAACACTAACCCGGGCGACCTTTGAACTTCAGCTTTAATCTTGCTTTCAAATCTCGTTCAAATAAAACCACATAATCGCGCACCCAGAAGCTTTGAAAGAGCACTTATTTTATAATAAATATGGTGATGTTTCATTACGAAAAAGTCTATTTTGTGAACATTTGAGATTTATGAGATATTTGGTTAAACGTTAACTTGATTTGATTAATAGGTAACGGAGAAGTCACTTTATTCCAGTATATTGCCGGCTCGAACCTATCACTCTGGTTCTTGCCTTCTTATGAATGGGGGAAGGCCTATAAACAGCGGAACTTCTGAAATAGCCTACTTCGCTAAGTGTCTTTCGTTGTCGATGCAACGAACATTCAATGGATGTTCAGCCTTGAAAAATAAAACTTTTCCGCATTAAATTATTTTATTCCTTTCGTTTGTTAGGGTGTAATAGAGGTTTGTTTCCTGCTTTGAGAAATTCCCTACAAATATTTAGAATAATTATTCCATCGGACCGTAAACATAAATTCATCACTTCAAAGCGAGATAAGCTACAAGCATTAGAAGCTCAACTGTTTTTATAGCTGGTACAATTTTAGCCGTCACATTTCATTATTAATGCAAGTATTTGCTGTCGAGGTAATTGTTTGTGCATAATTCTATGGTAGAAAACAACACTGTTTCCTTTAGTCTGGGACCACCAAAGGTGGTTATGAGAGTATTGCCATTTGATGTGTATACCCATCACGTACACGATGTATACCAATAAGGATGTAATTTTATAGTAACCTATCCCTTTCATGTTCTAACAGTGTACTCATAGCAAATTGTTTGTAATGTGACTCAGCAAACTCGTTTCTACCAAACATTAAATTTATAGAATCCTCCAGTGGCCAGTAGCTCAACTTATCCTATGCAGTATTACTTAGCATATGTGACCTGTATTTTATAAAAATTTTGGTGTTAAGTTTCTCATGAAAACACGAATATAAGTAAGTCACTTCCTGATAACTTTGCATCGTTTTATGTGTAAATTTCACCTGACTTATCAGTGATATGAGCAGTGATGTTCAAGTATTATTTACTGTTACATTATTTTCTATCTCATCATAACGCAGAGTCTGAAAACTATGTGCCGCATAATTGAATCCAGTTAAACTCTTCTGAATGATCTTGACATGTCGTCATTTCCTGGCAATTTTCCCCCATTTATAACGTGTGTTTGTCTTTTCTGAAACTGATTTCCTGGCTTACTGCATAATCAACATTATTGTGCGAATTAATCTAATTGCCTATGAATTTTGAATCAATTACTATTTTAAATTTCCTTTTGCGTAACTTAATCAGGCAGTTTGTACTGTATAACCCTGAGCGGAACTTTTTCTTGACAAAATTTTTTCATGTTTGTGTTATACTTTGGTAGAAATCCGAATACATTCTCGAGCGCTTTAAATTGCTCAGCCGTTGCCGAATAATGTTCAGAAGAATTATCCTCAAGACTAATATAAGTTCTGCCTTCTTACGCAACTCTGGTTTGCAGAGCACGTCATGCGAAGATGGGCTCAATATAAGGACTAAAGTAAGAAGTCTGTGTTTCATTGAACCATCTGCGTTTGTCTGGGAAAGACACTCGCGGGACAAATTTCTTTTTGGTAGACTTAACACATGCTTTAATGAGCGTTGGCATTTATGCAACTCAACTCTCTTTCCTTAATTTCATTCTCTCTGCTAAATTTTGAGATAGGACAGAAGAACATTTTAGCGTTCAGTATCTTCATTTGCCTCCTAGGAGAACCCATATTGAGATTTACATCGTAAACGCTGTAAAATCTATTTCCCGGTGCTCGCAACTAAGATGAATATTCTGCATGTTTCGAGCAGCGCTATCTAGAAAGGCCAGTTTAACTAAAGGTCGTGAACCGGCAGATCTGACTGAGTTAATTATGTTGCCTAGCATCACAGATCTGTCCTTGTGATATCCTATTACTAATGCGACCAGGCAGCTGGAGCTAAACGATACACTTAGAAGCTTTAAGGTGAGCGCCACCCACTTTGGTAATTCATATTATAGGTATGATGAAAAATTATACCTTATAAGCAGTCTCAGCCAGAACATCGAATATTCATTTGAAAAAGACGTTAATGGGGTACCAATACATAGAAATCAGGTGTATAATAAAATCAAAGCAGGTGATTTCATGCTTAGTCCATATGCCATGTGGAGAATTCAGTTAATACAACTCAAGCATGCGACTAAATTCAATCAATTGATAATATATAAAGATGAAGCTGACTTGGAGTTAGTAGGAAGCGGTTGGTATGTTACCAATAGCGCTGGAATGCCAAACCTGAATGTCGAGAAGTATTATAGAGCAGAAGAGGATATGTTGTTTATTGACTATGATGTGTAAGGTCCATATGAGCTCCTAGAATTGGATGATAATGTCGCATAACGTTTCACATTTTGAAGATGTAAGACTATTAGAAACACGAAATCAAAATAAGGATAGAGAGAAATATGGTGCAATGTTACACGGCCAACCTGGTCTTGTCCTGCTGTATTGCGAGTGCTCGGGAGTCGATGAGCAGCAGACAAGTTGTTGACCGTACAAGGTAGAAAGCAAGCTACCTAATTCAGCAGATATACGCGAGGGCTTGGTAACAATATTTCTAATACACTCATAAAATAAGGATTATTGTTCAAATAAAACGCACGTTTAGCCCTTGTGTGGTAAAGGTTTGACCCGTCAAATGACGTATCAGAGCTACATTTGCTCTATCCTCGTGCTATGGGTAAGAAAATGCCAATATTTGAAGAATTTGACCCATTAATGTTTCTGCGTGCGCGCTAGGACTCTAGTTCATATCTTGGCAACTTTGACAAGGTTGACCTCGGGACTGTACTGCGTCACTTGGTCCTTGGTATTTGTTTGGGACGTAGCAGTCTCAGGCCACGATGGATAGCCGCCTCTGATTATCGCTCATCCGCCCTCATTAGGGCCACCTGCTGTACGATGCTGTTGCTTGCTTCTCGCCGCTGGTAGTGTTGCAGGGGAGGTCGATCTGGGATTGTGCCCATCAACACGTCTAGTTGTTTCTTGAAGGTCTCAAGAGTAAACTCCCCCTCTCTTAGATCTTTTGGTAGGACGTTAAACAGCCTCGGCCCCGCCACGGAAAGTGATCCTTCCCACTGTGATTGAAATCTAACTGCAGATGTGTTACGTAGTGGGGGGATCTTGCACAGTCTCCCTCTTCTCTCGTTGTGATGTGTCTCAATCCTGAAGGTCTCGCTCTCGGAATTTGGTGTAAATATTTTAATTTAATATGACGATTCCTTACATTATTATGATTTAACAGACTCTGACGTGTCACTACTATAGTGAACGGGTGAGCCAGGCTAGGGCAGAATCTTGTAGTGACTATAGAGTACCGCTCGGGCCTGACTGGGGCAGCAACTTGTAGCGATCCGAGTACCGTGCAAGCCAGGCTAGGGCAGCAGCTTGTGGTGACCAAGTGCAGCATGATCCAGGCTAGGGCAAAAAAATTTTCTGAGCCCAAGTACCGCGCCAATCATTAATTGATGAACTGCTTTTATTTCGAGGTGATGTTAACAACGAGGAGAGCGGGATGATTGTTGCATTGGTCGCACTGATTAATGGAATTCAAGCGATTAGCAAGACTTAATGCTTAATGATAATTGTAAAAGATAGATAACGGCGTTCAAGTGTAAACATAGATATATTCTAGCTTCATTTTAGTTGTGTTATTATGGAATATGTATTCATTAATGAATGTAACTGCATGTGTGCGTGTTGTTAAAAGTTTGAGCGTAACCTAAACTGTTATTAATATATTTTTTCTGTATAATAAGGGGGATCGTTGTATGTTTGCGGCTGCGGCATTGCACGACCGAATAATGACTAGTTGAGAGCACCAGGTGAATACATATCGTGATGTCTTCTTCATTGATTCATTGTGTTCAGATTAATTGAACTGCAGGGTGTGATTTTAAGAGGAATATTGTTCAAAATTTCCTCTTGAGGCGTTGCATTTGAATATTATAAACGTCTTCATAATAGTGGTGCAATATTCACTAGATAATAATATATTAAGCTGTAGATCAATGAAGATCTCGAGCTTTATTTTGGATTTGATGAAGACTATATATTTTTATATATTCGGAGACGGACAACATCTGTCGTGACTTGGTCGTAAGGAACATTAATTTCATTTCAAAGTTGTTGATGTTATGAAGTAGATGTAACCTTTCATATATATGTCAAAGTTTTTGTGCGTGTTCCAACTTGATGCTCGGCCCCACATAATTAATGTATGGGCTGTTCGGGCACGTATCCACGCTACTAATCGTGTCGGGATATTACCAGAAGCTTTTTGGAGAAATAGTTAGGCATTGCAAACTTTGAGGAAATGATATGATCAACAACTGAAATTTGATTTTTGAACTGGTATATCCTAATTATTAATTAATATAAAACGAAGGGTTTTTTACAAATTTGAAATGAGAGTCAAGTGTGAGTTTATAGCGGGATCTATTGGTCCCGCTATAAGCTAAGGCAGTGCGAATAATAGGGAAACCTACGAGTAATTAACCAGGCGGATGTTGTGATCAATGTATTTGAGTATTGTTAAGTTCGCACCCCAAACGTTGGCGGACAAAGCTACAGTGAAATGACTAGTAACTGAATTTACGAAGAAAGAAAAAGTCAATCTCTAAGAAGTTCGGATGGTTGTTAGACTGCTGACTATTTGAGGAAAAAAAATAACAATAAAATATATAACGAATATCGATGTCCCTACAAGTTCTATGTTCTGAGCAGGGAAAACAACAACGTTGCGCCGTTCTGGATATTTTGATATGTTAGCCTATAGGCATAGCATGGATACATGAGGAGCAAAAATTGTTTGAAATATTAAGGCTTGTTATTGTTGGAATGTAACTTTTTGTCGATACCATTGAGATTCCATTGCTTTTGCTCATAGAATTGGTGGCTTAGCTGATGGTTCTCAAGAAAAATGGTTGTTGTAATTTAAAGGGTTCTCCCGAATTGTTTCAATTGCCACTTATTCTATTCAACATTTTAGACTTGATAACCACAATAACGAAATTTTATTAATGTTTCTTCCTATATACAATGATTATAGGTTAGTGATGTAAGAAAAAAATTATTTTTTAAGCTTGTTCCTTGTAGATTATCTTGCAGCGTTTGCTATTATACGTTAGTTGTTCTAACCAAATTATGTTTTATATAGACTTGTTTTGCAATGTGATAATTATGATTTGTAATTATGATGCATTGTAATTTATAATTTTTAAAAATATGAAATCGTATCCTTCTTATGATATATTAAATTTACAATATAGTAGGTTCAAGGAATACGATCGATAAGAGGCTTTGAAGCAAAAAATTGGAATATTCGAAATGGGAGGATGAGATTTTCACGTCGATTTAATTTTTAAATTTATACGAGTTCCTGCGATTGCAAACGATGGCCGTGGATAGCCACAAAAGTATGGTTGGTCTGAGTGGCTTAATTGCGTGGACGGCACTGAGTTGACAATTTACAAGTCCTGACAACGGGAAGTCTCGGAGTGTTCATTCAACAGTGAACGCATATATTGTCTATAGAAAGATTTGATTCTTAAAAAGATACAGACCGTGCAGTGGGCAGCACGCACGCTCGTACTGTAATGAACCTCCTATGAACTATGGAGGCCTAATCGGCATATTTAAGCTCGCGGGCCAACGCTTGTACCTCGAATACTAAACGTATACCTACGGTAAATATTGTAAACCTTGTAATATAAGTAAAATTATACCTTGACGTGGCCATTGTGGCTGAAATAAAGTCTAAGGCGAGCATGATCTTCTTCTTTGAACTAACCCAGCAGAACCTATACCTTTCAATACTTCTAAGAATCATATATATGTTTGTCAAACATATGTTTTTTAGCCATTTGACTTCTGTCTACATGGCGCCGATCATTTATATAGCGTATGGACTCTTTGTGCTTATATAGTGAAGAAAAGAAAATGCGCTAAAAGTGACTAGTGATAAGAACCCTTATATCGCATGATGAGGTTTTGCGCTTAGATTGTCAAATTATATATCTAGAGTTTCTTTATTGCTTTCGTAATTAAACTATACCGTGAGCATGTAAGACTTTCATTCATATCAAAAGTCGAAACAACTGCAAGCCTGTACGGACGACATCAGGTCGACCGTACATCATCAGAAATTCAGTGATATTTTATTCTGTAATTTGATAATTATTCATACAATGATGAGCAGAACATGAGCATAATAAATGCCAAAGATGTAATTCAAAGATCAGCAGTGGATGACGGAAACGAGTAAATAAATAATGGCATCAATCCAGATTGCACAAAGGCATAACTTTGCATACACATGTGTTCTGTCGCTGTAAGGGGCACGAGAGTCTAGAAATTGGGCTCATGAGTCCCTAATTTAAGAAAAATTATCTCCTTTTCTCCTTGAATAATGGAGAAACTGAGAAAAACTACAATGAAATTGCCGCGTGATTAGAACACAGCGCTTCAATTGTTCAATTATGTACCTATAGTTCCTTCATTGTTTTTGGTATTTAATAATATCGTGGTTTTGTGAAACTTTCACTCATAACAAACATTTCATGCATCAAAAACTAAGTAGTATTTTAGGCTGAAATTTATTATTTATTCCCATGAAGATGTGGAGACCATAAATAGGAGCTGACCAAGGAGTAAACTAAAGATTTTCAGAGTATTACGGAAGTATGTGTAAACAAATGAAGATGACGTCAATAGATTGAATTTATCACAGAAAAATGTCGTGTATTTGCACAAACATGTTTTCCGTCACGGCGAGGGGCCTGAACTTCCACATAAATCAGAGCAGCTCATATATGTATAACTCTGATATAGATAGAGTCGGAATTGTAAACTGTACAACAACTGTACATGAGAAGCCAGGCACACGCCTTTGCCCTGAGATGAAGCCTAGATAACTTTGCTCCAAGATGAAGTCTAAATGCATTTGCCCTAAGATGACGCCTAATTGCCTTTGCCCTGAGAAGACGCGACGGGTTTGACAATGCAAGTGCCGCGTTCACGGAGGCGCGTCTCGCAGAACTCGCGATGCTCCGTGGACGCACGAAACTCGTAGGGATGAAGTCGAAGAGCTTGACGCCGAACTGACGCTGCGTACGTTTGATGTTCAGGTAGAGGCGGTCTTTGCGCGTTAGTTCCGAGGATTAGTGTAAGAATAGAGGTCTTAGATATTCTGCATTGTTAATGGCAAAAGTGAGGGGATCATACGTATTTGCAGGCAAGAAAATACTCCGATTCATAAAACTCTTATTATCTGGAACTGATTACGATTTCCTTCAAAAGGTGATTTAACCGAGCGACTCAATTCTTTAATATATTGGTCATTAATCTTTTTAGTATTTAGAAGTGGCATGGTCATCACTCTCCTCAATATATGGATTTATCAATGTCATCACTGCACTGTCATCAACAATTAAATGTAGCATATTGTTATTACTCTTCTAGGCATTTAGAAACAGCATTGGCATCACTCTTCTCGAATAAAAGTGATAATAATGCAAAAAAAGTTCACTCATCATTTTGATACAGATAAATTATGTAAATGATTTAGCCAAATAGATTTGACCCCGAATAATCAAGTATCAGCCTCAACCTATCCTGCCTGCAGCGCAGTGCCGGCACTCACCCGAGGCGATGAGTCACGCAAATAAACGTAACTTTAGACAACATCCTTGAGGCGTTTTGATGACACCTTGCGTAATTTGTATATCAAATTATATCGGATCCATCTCGTGAAATGCTTATATATACGCCAATGTTCTGTAGCTGTCACTGAGTGCTGTTTTATAAATAAATTATTCATGAATCAATAATTCCTTCACTTCAGTAATAAAGACGGCTGTTCCTACCGGAGGAGCATTCGTAAAGTCATGAGCGCGAAAAATAATTTAGACTCACATATTTTGCGAGATTATTAAATCAAGAATTGAAGCTTTTTTATGTACATCAAAACTATTAATACAAAATTTACCGCGTGAATTTAACTCTCATAAACGAAACTTTATGATTGATGTAGCGTCGCATTGACGATTTAAATTATTTTCCACAGAGTTGATCACAACCTTAAGAATTTAGGTGAAAGTATCCATCTGACAAACAAAAACTAACACAGTCATTGCGAGCAACTCGACAAACAGGAGTTTCTTTGCAATTGGTAACTAAACGTATTTTTTTTTTTTTGCTTTCATTATTTTCTTCCTCGGGTTTTCGATGAAAATTTTAGGATAGAAAAATTAGCAGTTTCTTCAGCTTTGAAACGATGCAGCTTGACAAGCTATTTTCTTTTCGTCGAATCCCGAAACACTTAAATTAAGAATAAACAACATCGTTATCAAATACTGGCAAAAAATAGTAATGTGCTTCAATGATCAGTTCAGGAGGAGGGAGACTCGGAGACGCTCCTGGTGCAGGGCAGCGGCCCCGCCATCAGACAGAGGTGCCTGCAACGAGCCTCAATGACCAGTTCAGGAGGAGGGAGACTCGGAGACGCTCCTGGTGCAGGGCAGCGGCCGCCATCAGACCAAAGAAGTATCATCAGATTTCTCTGAATAAATCTTCATTGTTTATTCAAAAACATGGCTTAGTACGCATGGAAGTTGAAGCGACTCAACTTCATATTCATATTTTTCGCTTCTTCATTTTATATATAATGAAAGTTTCGTATTAGATAAATAAAAAATCCAAGCAATAAATGCATACCTAGATACATGCATTGATGAGACATACGTAGATTTCAAGTGGAACAAAATCACCGAGCATTGCGGGAGAAATTCGTATGAAGAGCCCGTACATCGAATTATTTTTCTGCATCAGAGCAAAACTGATATTTACAATGCAAATATTAAACGCTGTCTCTCGTGCACTGGTTGTAAATAAAATTTAGCGAAATGATAATAAATAAATACTACATTTTAGATATGTCTAGTTTAGAGGTTTTTAATGGAGATAATTAATTTACTTAATTAATTTATTGGAAATAAGTCTAGTCTATGAAGCGTCATCGATATTAATTTCGAGGTTTATAAGAGATTAAAATGTAAATTAAATCCTTGCTGGAGCTGATTCACGCAGCGTAAAAAAATGATATACTTTCTCGTAACATATTGTTTTGTAATCCTTATTTAAGGCTTCTTGCACTTTCGAGTTACTAATGGCAATCTATTAATTTGAGCAAATCCCATCAAAAATACGCTTCTATTTTTTGCAACACTAATAGCAAATTATTCAACATACGCTTTGTTTCACTTCATTTCAAAACCAATTTTCTATTCCCTGCAATTAACTTCCGAGTTCCATAACTGCGTTCACGAAATGTTTATTAAATAACAAACAAATTTAACTTCCATATTATTTGTGCAGGTCCTGACGCTGGCCGGCAGTGAGGTGGACACAAATACCTACGCTGATGGGCGGACTGTGAGTATTGCTAAGAAATTAGGGTAGGTGACTTGAAGATAAGGGCCAATTGTGGTACTAAACATTTAATTATCACAGCTTGGGAATAATTTTAATTTAGTCTACGAGTATTTTACATTATATTTGCAACATCTAAAACTATAAGCCACATGAGATAATCAAATATCGGCATCAGGTTTCGAAGAGTTTCAGTGCTTTTCCCGTACGAACAAATTTATTGCAATAACATTCAAAATTTTAAATGGTAAAGTACTTGTCATGAGTCATATTATGTCACTATTTAGGCTTCACGCATGAGAAATTTGTTCAATATATTTTTAGCGTCACACCTTTAAGCATTTGACCGACGTTCATAAAAAAAATAATTTTCGAGTGTTGCGCTTAAGAGCAGTTAGAGTACCGCCTATTCTAACAGGCAAGTTCCTGGTCATCAGTCCAACTCGTCCTCAGGGTGTGGTGGTGATGCCTAGGCTGGCGTCTCAGGCCTCCGACCCTCCGATGCAAGGCGAGCAGATGAGGACCAGCTCTTCTTCTTCAGCTCGTCCACCGAGATCTGACATTCAACGCCCGTCTTCATCAGCAAACACTCTTCCATTGAGTATGGTGACAACCTCTTCTTCCAGCGGTAGTAACTCGCAAATGGTGACGACAAATTCCTACAGAAACAACCAGCCCGTCTTTAAACTTTTGAAGGGAAAGGAGTATTACAAAGAGTTAGTAGAAATAATGGGTAGGAAGATCCGCTCATTTAGTATATATACTAATGCCGGTATTGCCAATACATCAGAAGCTCCACGTAAGGCAAGTAACGGCATGAGGATTTATGTGGGTCCCAGATTAGACGGGGAGCTAGGCTTGGCTGGAGGACCAGAAGTTGTGCAATACAATGGCGGTAATATTATGGCAGGCGCTGGGTATTCAGGCGATTCGCAACAGATAGGACCACAAATATGTTATAACGCAACTGTGTCATCTACTTCTGGACAGCAAGCTTACGTGCAAATGAATACGGCAATATCTTTTTCAGACTTAGAAAGCCAACTTAAGATATCTGTAGATATCAGTGGAAAATTTCCTATGTTTTCTGCAGAAGCAGGAGCAAGTTATTTAAGATCTGTACAGGATAAGGATTACTCCCTCTCACTAAATTATTATGAATATGCCACGAATAACGTAGGAGTGCAACTTGCAGGCTACGGTGAAGCAGCTCTAACTGAAGTTGGTAAAGGTTTTTACAATGGTGGCAAGAACCCATATTTTGGATTGTTATGTGGCGATAACTACATTACTTCTTATCAGCAGGTTGCATTATTGGCCATGGGGATTAACATAAAATTTAGTAGTTCTGTTGCCAAACAAGAGTTTGAGGAAAAGGCTGGAGCTACATTTGGTAGTATTATAAGCGCTGCAGAAAGCGTGAAGAATGTTGTGATGATGCAAGCTTTTCAGGTGGGAGGAGACCCTAGTCAGCTTTCCAAGATATTAAATAAAGATAGCAGCGGGAAGTACTATGCACTGACATGTAGCCTTACTGCGATGGAAGATTGTGTAAAAGCTGCTGGTGGTTTGCTGGATTATGCAAAAGAAAGCTTTTCAACACAGTTTTCATTTCAAAATAATACAGGGTTAACGCCTCTTGGTATTGCGTTTAGTCAGTACGCATCAATTAAATATATAGGTCTTGTTGCTCCTCCCTCTCTAGTTACTCAGGAAGTTATACAAGATCGAGATAGTCTGTTCACTACATTAAAATAAAATCAATACTACCAACAAAAACTCTACCCGTTCTTTAATCAAGGATACCCAGTTGGACTGGCTGCTACATTCCTCAACAAGTCGAAGTCAATTTTGTCTAAAGCAGATAGCAATGTACGTCTGTTAATGCAAGCACACGAAGGAGCTGCTGACTGTTTTACTTTTCCAGATCAGTGCCACAACATTAAAGCTAGTATAGATTCTCAGCTTCAAAATATTACAAGAAGTGATTTATCGTTTTTAGATGATATAAAATACTCAACTGTTACTCTAGGTGGTATGTTTTACAATACAGGCGGAGGTTTACCGACATCATGGTCTGCTGTTGTTATACCAACATCTCAAGACACACTTCATAACGTCCGCAGCGTTTCCATTACAGAAAAAGAATACTCATTTGATGTTGATGTTTATGTCCCAGATTTATTTGAATACGTATTTACCGGTAAATCCAGCAATGGGGTATGGTATGTTGGAACCTTATGTGATCAACGTGACAGGTATGACGATACAGCAAATTGGGAACATTGTTGGCCTAAAAGTGGATTTATTAAAAAGATATCACCATTTTTCTTTGAATCTTATGATATTGCCGACGATATGACGACTATGAATGCGTAAATAGCTTATAATATATGAAGAATTAGCGGTGAATGGTCTCAACAACATAAGCTGTGATTTTGTCTGGCAGATTTTGCATGAACAATTGTCGAGTTAGGCCAATTTCAAATATTTGAATCACAAAATCTCTGATAGGCATTGTCGACTTTTCTTGAGCTTTCGTCCACGATAAGAAGATTATTTTTTGAATCGACTTATCATCAGGAAATACATCCTGGCTTCTTTTATTTTTTTTCTTATTTACCTATTAATTGACTATATAACATTTGTGGTGTCTTTCTCTGGATATTGCTGGAATATTACCAGATTCTCCCATTATACCAGATTTTTGCGATATGTGGATAGTGTTCATTCCATCTTTCGTCAAAATGTTCTAGCGCAAGATGTGCTACATTCTCAGTACCAGAGCAATAAATAATCTTTAAATGTGATGCCAATAATTTTCTTTCCTTATATGATACATTCTTTAGACTATTTCAACTTGATGAACTATAAGCGGATGCTCAGTTATGGGCTAACCTGCACTTATAGCTTGAGGCATATCATAAAGGTTATCACTATATGCAATAAATATATCCTTTAATCCTAGATTATACGCGTGCTTGGTTCATCTAAGCATTTTCAGGATATCAATATCCTGAAAGTGCTCTGAACAACGCTATATCTTTATTAAGTGAGCTTTTAAACAAATTCATAATAACATAAAGATTAAAGACGTTTTTACCGTATAGAGATACATCATCTACATTTAGCACATCTGATTCAAGTGTTAATTTTAGATTCTCTTTGTCATTAGCGCCTTGAAGCTTTTTCCAAATACCGTATACGTATACCTGTGTTCAGATCTATCAAATTTATCTTCTTCTCACTGCTTTCCAGCGATATTGGCCTATATAATAGTGAATTTTTTGAGACTCTATTGTTCCGAGACTTTATTGTTTCATACTCTAGTCGTGATACAGATCCCTTCTTTCCATGCATGTTGATCCATCTGCTGCGTGCAAAGAGTATGTATAATAAATTCATATCAGATAAACTGCGTTACTGAACCTTCTTGCGAAGTTAAAGAAAGAACCTCTTTAATCTAACTTCCTTGCATATTCTATAAAATATTCATGAGAGATACCGTGATGAATTGTAAATCACCAATATTATCTTTATTCGGCCTCGCCACTACATGTAGTATAAACATACTTGCTGTAGCTAGAATTTCGTAAAAGCATCTATATAGGGTCTGCTGTCCAATGTTTCTTTGGCATCATCTTGTTTTGAATCATCATTGTTGCTCAATAAAGATTCGAGAAACTCAACATCTGATGATGCGTCAATACCAGAAAATAAGTCAGGGAGCCAATGACTCTCTAGTGCACTCAGATCACCTTACATTAAATAGTAAATAGTAAATCTCTCAGTGCAGCATTATCATCATTACTATCAAAAGGCAGCTCATCATAGAAGTGGAGCATGTCAATCAAATCCTCTGATGCGTTTATATTAGATGATATATCTGCTTTAATTAAAAAAAACAATATCTGTAAATTGATTTTATAGTAAAAATACAGCTTTCTGAAATTCAGATATTACAGCCTCTCCAAACATTGCTTGAACTGTTTCTTGATCAACGCCTAATTCAAGGTCTAACAATCTAGGCAGTATTTAAATGTTTTATTTCACTCGTTTAAGGATAGTAAAGTAATCTTCTTTCGTTAGCCTATCTTTGATGATTTGAAATAATTCCTCTCTATCTAATGGCAGATCTCGCAACAATATATGGGCAAGCGCACTACGCGAAGTAGTGCGTTTACATAGTAGTGCAAATAGTACATATTAAAATCTGGTATTCGCATCATGTGTTTCAGCTCAAGCCCTTTACGTATCATGTGTATCAGTTCAAGCCCTTTACGTATCATGTGTATCAGTTCAAGCCCTTTACGTATCATGTGTATCAGTTCAAGCCCTTTACGTATCATGAGTATCAGTTCAAGCCCTTTACGTATCATGAGTATCAGTTCAAGCCCTTTACGTATCATGTGTATCAGTTCAAGCCCTTTACGTATCATGAGTATCAG
>NW_025934678.1:4072-71052 GCF_000764305.2 Hyalella azteca | reverse complement strand
GTTAGGTCTTGTTTAGGTTTTATGTCTGTCTTTGAATTTTGACTTTTAAAGTGATTTTATTCATTTTTAGTTTAGTCGAACTGATGATGGAGCTGGACTCCGAAACGTTTTCAATATCGATATGGTGAATTTTCTTGGCGTTTTCTTTGCTTTTAAATTCCATGCTGTTGTTTTTTTTTATTTTCTTAGCATTGAGTTGACTTTTGCTGTCTGTGTTTCAGCATTTTATATTTTTTTTTATCATGAACTTTACCTATACTTGGTTGACTAATTAAGGTTGATCACGGGGATGAAAAGTACTGGCTAGATTTTTTGGCTCAATCTTTATCTCCAGCTTTATATTGGATTTAATGAAGAATACGAAGACGACCTACACCTGTGGTGGCTTGGTCATAAGCCACATACATATTTAAGATTAAATTTAGTGTGAAACCGATACGTGGGTGCAACTAAGCAGGGATACAATAAAGGTCGCATCGTTCTAACTTCGTAAGCCATATTAAAGCATGAATAAATGAATAACACTTTGCCGAATTCTTAGCATCTATGCGAGATGATGAATGTATTCATTGTAGTGAGAAATTGTTGGAAAGACTCGTAAATGTTGATCAGATCGGGTTTATTGCTCACGCGAACAATATTTCCCTGTTGCTTCTGCTCAAAACAAGTGACCTACGGGGGCTCAGGCGGTGAACATTCGCGGCTTGGCTGATGGTTCCCAAGAAAGATTGTTGCTGTAATGGAGATTTACTCCCGAATTTCATTTTCTACTTATTCTATTCAACATCACTGGCTGCTGATTATAACAATGGCAAAAACTGATTATATATCATATATGCAATGATATCTGGTTTATATTTTCAGAAAAATTCTATTATTTATTCAACTCTTTTGCTATAAAATGGCATTTGGAGTTAACAATTACCCCGTTAGGAATTCTAACGGAATTGTGTTGGATATGGACAGATTATTTTTTATTTGATTTTAAATTTTTTTAACGATGATAATAATAAACTGGATTTTTTAATGTTGCTCCTAATCAAACAAACCGTCGGATGACCTTATAATATGAGTGACACTTCCTTGACGAGGCCATTACGGCTGAAATAAAGTTTGCAAAATAGCGCGTTATGATTTCTTAATTAACCACTTGAGCTTAAATTATACCTCACCATCCAGTAGAGATACGCGTTTGAATTAAAGTGTGATTCGTTTGTTGATACTATTGTTAAAATAGCTATAGGTGCTATTATCAGAATCTGACCTAATAATAATCACATAAATGGATGCCTGTTTTAGAACGGTTAGTTATTTTCTTTTATAACGTAAACCTTTAACATTCTGAAGTGTAAATTAATTTCACTATTAGTAAGATTGATTAATTTCCTATTGCTGTTATCAAGATGGATTTATATTGTATTGCTCTTCCGAAAAAAACGTAATTTTCTAATTATATTATTTTGACTTTTCAAGCTATTACATAGGCGACATAGCCACATGTATAACAGACTCAAAAGGAGAAAAATTAGCTGAATGCTCTGAACGGCAATGAATTAAATTACCAGGAGCTATGATGAGCACTACAAAACTTGCCATAAAAAGTTGTTAAAGTGGCCCGATTTGCACACAACATAATCGTTACAACTATCACCGAGCGATTGGTATCATTAAACATTTTGATGTTATTTTGGTTGTGCATCAAGATATTTGTGAGTAATCCAGCGAGGTCACGGCGACGTAGAGGCACTTGGACGGGCGGAACTTGATTCATTTGTAAGTAAAGTGTATTTAATACCATTTGAAGCATCAAAAATTCATCAATGTAGCATTTTTAAATTTTATGTTTATTAAAGTAAAATTTAGAAAAAAGCGGCATAGAAAACAACAAAGAAAGAACATGAAAAGCCTCAGGGGGTTACCGAAGAATGTAAATAAAGTAAGATCAACAAATCATAGATTGAATGTATCGTTGACTAAAATTTTCGCTCCATGTGCTCACAGACGTTTTCCGTCGAGGTTAGGGGCATGAAAGTCTACATACATTATAGCTCATATAAATCCATGTTATTGATAAAGGTGGATATGTGAACTGTACAACAGCTCTACCTGATAAACCAGGTTTATCACACCTTTGCCTTGAGATGAAGAGTCAATTCCCATGCTCGGGAAGATACCTAAACACCTTTGAACCGAGACGAAACCTAAACGCCTTTGCCTAGAGAATAAGTCTAAATGCCTTTGCCCTGATATGAAGTTTAAACGCCTTTGCCCTGAGAAGATACGACGGGTTTGACAATCCAAGTGCCGCGTTCACGGAGGTGCGTCTCGCAGAGCTCGCGGTGGTCCGTGGGCAATAATATTTCTGTTATTTGAAATGAAATAGATTTCATCCATCTTAATAGATATAATTAAAAGATCTATGATTATTCAAGGCATTACGAGTAAATATATCTCACCAGGCATGTCGCATCCCTTTAATTCGATCCTAAGGGCGCCGCCCGCGACGCACGAAACTCGTAGGGATGAAGTCGAAGAGCTGGACGCCGAACTGACGCTGCGTGCGCTTGATGTTCTGGTAGATAAATAAAACTGAATTAATAATTTATCGAATTTGTTATTTGGCTTATCACTTTTTAGTCGAAGAGCTTGACGCCGAACTGACGCTGCGTGCGCTTGATGTTCAGGTAGAGGCAGTCTTTGCGCGTTAGTTCCGAGGATCAGCTTAAGAATAGAGGTCTCAAAAATTTGCATTGTTGTGAAATAACTTGAGAAATGAGTGGGGCTATGGTTGTGTATAAGGATAGATTAATGAATCCACGAAACTTTAACTATCGACTTACTTGACCAATACGTGAAACGTGATATAACGGAAATGTTTCTGTGATGAATAATTTTGGTGACATCTTTCTCCTCAGTATTCAGAACTAGCATGCCATCACACACCTCGGTATTCAGAATTAGCGTGTCATCACTCTCGTCAGTACTCAGAACTAGCATGTCATCACTCTCCACAGTATTCAGAACTAGCATTTTATCACACACCTCGGTATTCAGAACTAGCATGTCATCTCTCTCCTCAGTACTCAGAACTAGCATGTCATCACACACTTCGGTATTCAGAATTAGCGTGTCATCACTCTCGTCAGTACTCAGAACTAGCATGTTATCACACACCTCGGTATTCAGAACTAGCATGTCATCTCTCTCCTCAGTACTCAGAACTAGCATGTCATCACACACTTCGGTATTCAGAACTAGCATGCCACCACCCTCCTCAGTATTCAGAACTAGCATGTCATCACCCTCCTCAGTATTCAGAACTAGCATGTCATAGTATTCAGAACCACCAGAACTGACGCTGCATGCCCTTTATGTTCAGGCAGATGATGACCGCCTTCACGTTGTCATAATCTATGACAAAAATTCCTGAGCTTTATTCTGTTTGACTATTTTTAGCACCAATTTTACTATTCTCGTACAGAAAGTGGTTTCCTAACTCAGTAACTAAATATATAATTTTATGATGCTGATGTAAACAGAATATTCATATTTTTTTGCAGCCTCAATGGACTGAACAATTCATAATCAATGACGAATAAAATCGATGCACCTCGTATTGCCCCTAGCTTGCCCCTAGTCACGTAAACTTAGGTCCTCCAATAACAGAAAATTCTTTTCATGTATTTAATTTTCAGATTATGAACGAGACAATATCAGGATGTGATTATAATTATTTTTAGAAGAGAACGCGCATTCAATATGATATCGTTTCCAAATAATACTCTACAATAATACGCCACTGTCCGTTGAACTGACCGCGTTCCTAAATACGTATATGTACTGATTATTTTATTAAACTGTGCATTTAAATTCATTTCCTTATAACGGGGATGAGCTACGAGCATAAGAAGCAAAACTGTTATGATAACTGGTGCAATTTTAGCCGTCTGACTCAATTATTGATGCGAACAATTACAGTTGATATTGTTTGTGTACAATTACATACAAGCCAACGCAATTTATTATATTCTTGGAACTAATATCATTTGCCAATTGGCGTGTATAACCTTCACTTGTTATTCAAGTACAAAGACACCTTGTCCCTGCCCTGACGACTTGTGCAGCAGCGCAAGCAGCGGCCCCGCCATCAGACAGAGGTGCCTTCAACGAGCCTCAATGATCAGTTCAGGAGGAGGGAGACTCGGAGACGCTCCTGGTGCAGGGCAGCGGAAGCAGCATTTTTGAGTGCAGTGACAACTGGTGCGGTTGGAGTGACAGTCGGTGTTGGTGCAGCAGTGCCTATAGACGCAGTTGCAGTGACAGTCTGTGCTAGTGCAGCAGTGCCTATAGATGCAGTTGCAGTGACAGTCTGTGCTGGTGCAGCAGTGCCTATAGACGCAATTGCAGTGACAGTCAGTGCTGGTGCAGCAGTGCCTATAGATGCAATTGCAGTGACAGTCGGTGCTGGAGCAGCAGTGCCTATAGATGCAGCTGCAGTGACAGTCACATCTAGATGTGTATAAGAGACAGCTATAGGCACTGCTGCACCAGCACCGACTGTCACTGCTACTGCATCTATAGGCACTGCTGCACCAGCGCAGACTGTCACTGCTACTGCATCTATAGGCACTGCTGCACCAGACTGTCACTGCAACTGCATCTATAGGTACCTGTCTCTTATACACATCTAGATGTGTATAAGAGACAGGCACCAGCACCGACTGTCACTGCAACTGCATCTATAGGCACTGCTGCACCAGCACCGACTGTCACTGCAACTGCATCTATAGGCACTGCTGCACCAGCACCGACTGTCACTGCAACTGCATCTATAGGCCTGTCTCTTATACACATCTAGATGTGTATAAGAGACAGGTCTGTGCTGGTGCAGCAGTGCCTATAGATGCAGTTGCAGTGACAGTCTGTGCTGGTGCAGCAGCTGTCTCTTATACACATCTAGATGTGTATAAGAGACAGGTCAGTGCTGGTGCAGCAGTGCCTATAGATGCAGTTGCAGTGACAGTCTGTGCTGGTGCAGCAGTGCCTATAGATGCAGTTGCAGTGACAGTCGGTGCTGGTGCAACAGTGCCTATAGATGCAGTTGCAGTGACAGTCGGTGCTGGAGCAGCAGTGCCTATAGATGCAGTTGCGGGTGTTTTCAATAATTCATTAATTGAAGTCATAATTTTTCCAAATTTTTGTGCATTGTTAGTTTTAATTTAATTTTATTCGGAGAATAAAACTTGCCTGAATTAGTCTCAATTGCTCATTTCTTTGCATAAATGTTTATTAATGTTCACAAGAAGCATGACTTGGGTGAGGATTGAAGATAAAGCGATTCGACTGCGTATTCATATTTTTAACATTTTTATTCCATATATGATGAATTTTAACTATCAATAAATAGATAATATTCATATTCATGTATAAATAAATACCTTCATTAGAGTTCAAGTAGAATCAAGCCCCTCAGGTGCCCCCAAGTTGAGAGCACTTCAACTTGAGGGCACCTGAGTTCAAGTTGAGGGCACTTCAACTTGAGGGCACCTGAGTTCAAGTTGAGGGCACTTCAACTTGAGGGCACCTGAGTTCAAGTTGAGGGCACCTGAGTTCAAGTTGAGGGCACTTCAACTTGAGGGCACCTGAGTTCAAGTTGGGGGCACTTCAACTTGAGGGCACCTGAGTTCAAGTTGAGGGCACCTGAGTTCAAGTTGAGGGCACTTCAACTTGAGGGCATCACCGCCATGCGTGCAACATCAAGTTGAGGGCACTTCTTCCGCCGGGGAAATTCGTATGACGAGCCATGCAATAAATTCTTCTGCTGCACCCAAAGCAAAACTGATATTTACACCTCAATCTGTGAACGCTGACTCTTACACTCTGGTAGTGAGTCAAATTTCCTGAAGTAAATGAAAATGAGCAACACATATATATGTTTAGTTAATTAAGAAGTATCTTATGGAGATGATTAATTTGCCTCTGTTTTGTCCGGTGCTGTGTAGAGACTCTAGTACAATAGATAGCCGTGATATACGGCAGCTAAGGATCCCATATATAGTGCAGACATCACTGATCTGTCAGTGTATTCTCCCTTCAAAGCGATCTATTGTACACAGTGCTGTGTAGACTCCAGTGCAATTTATAGCCGTGATATACGGCAGATAATAGTCCAATATATTGCATAGACATCACAGATCTGTCAGTGTGATCTCCCATCAAAGCGATCTTATTCATATCACATAACATTCTAACTTTGGTAAATGGATATTGGTTGGGTTTGATCCTAAATTAATTATTTCTTTATTTATGAAGCATCCTAATTCCGTTGTTTTAAGATGTGGCGAGAACAAGCTTGCTCGTTCCCAGCCAGAGCTCCGAAGCTGAAGATAAAAATTGCCGTTTCGTAAGATAAAGTTTATCCAAAACAACATCAGAAGTAAATAAGTTCATTATTCAAATGAAGTGATTTCTGACAATTATAAAAAACTTTCGGTCAAGTGACTGTGCATATTAATTCTACGAGTTTCAATAATAGTGATGTAGTTTATTCCTGTTCAGATAAAATTGCCAGATCTTTCAGTTACAACGCAATAATATTTACGAATATTTTTCATTCTGATGATTGAGCGGTCAATCATACCGCCAATTTTGCTGCATTGGTTTTACTTTTAAAATTAACATATAGAGAACGTGGTATAACCCTTAAAAAAATATAACTCAGTAC
Organism: Hyalella azteca; assembly: GCF_000764305.2. Classification (NCBI taxonomy): domain Eukaryota; kingdom Metazoa; phylum Arthropoda; class Malacostraca; order Amphipoda; family Hyalellidae; genus Hyalella; species Hyalella azteca. Next base: position 64,328 of record NW_025934678.1, on the reverse strand, counting down.
TCACTGCAGTGAGTGACAGAGAGCGCATTTTCTCGTCGACAAAAACGTGAAGTCACGGACGGACAGACGGACGGACATGGCGAGCACAATAGTGCATTTTTTCCATAAATGAGAAAATGCCCTAATAAGTGGGTCAAGATTGTGGGTCACATTGATACATTTAACACAGAGTTTAGTGGATGAAGCAAAAGTCTTATTTAATTAAAGGAAGAACATTATGATCAATAATACCTTAATCAGTTAAGAAACAGTGGGTGGAACGGCTTTTTGCACTCAAAACCTAGTTTAAAAAGAGTTATGAAAATTCGTTTAATCTAAAAACGTCAAATGCCGTTAATTTGCTTTAATAATTTAGTGGAACATCAGCAAGGGCCAGTGTCGGCACTTCAGCTGCTGACACGATAAAGGTAAAGTTACGTATTATTGATTCTGGTAACATTGATTATGTTGTGCTCCATCGACTAGTGGGAGATGTCCACATTTACCTCACACGCCGCGTGGAAACGTTCAGTGTACTTTGAAGTTCGTCCTAGAAAACTGCTTTCACGCATCGAAGGAAATCTAATTCCAATGGGGCGGGAATCGTATTTGTTTTTGCCGTGCATTATCGAACTCATGGCTTCAGCTCACGACATTTACCTGCATGATCCCTCAGGGACTGCCATAACCTCACCTCATTCCAAGTTTTCGTATCCTGCACAGTAACGGCACAAAAAGTTTGAGCAAAGATTTGACTTTCTGTCGATGAGGTAATTGATTTGGATTAATGAAGTCATCATTTTATGATACACGGAATAAGATAGCTTCAGGCGCACGCAATTATGTATGAGACATTCACTATGCCCTCGGTCTGATCATTTGTAGACTTGAATTATAAATTCTATACTAAGAAGCGTGGCTGGATTCCAGAGCTGGGCAATGAAATGTAGCGGCCGCTACCGCTACCGCTACATGCTCTAAATGTAGCGGGTGCTACCGCTATCGCTACATTGCCTTAAATGTAGCGCCGCTACCGCTACATATGCAGCGCGCTACTGCCCACCTCTTGTAACAACTAACATGTTGACACTAGTAACAGGCTGAGGTTGGCACCATTACACCGAAATCATTCGTACAGTTTATTCTGTAATTTATATTATGTATGTATAATGCTGATTTTTAAATAGTATTTAAAACTTTTAAGTAAAATCTAAATGCTATATCCATAAATGTAGCGGTAGCGCTGTAGCAGCAAAATCTTGTATCGCTACTTAAATATGTAGCGGACGCTACCGCTACCGCTACATTGCCTTAAATGTAGCGCCGCTACCGCTACTTAAAATGTAGCGCGCTACTGCCCACCTCTGCTGAAGTCTGATTCTTCATATACAATTGTATAAGGAGTGTGATTCTCTCTACGTGTAGATCAGGCACCGACCGAGGAATCGTCACAGCTGGTGGTGCTACAGATTTAGATGCTACTTGAATCTTTATAAATTCTTCCAGAGCATAATGAGGGCTCGGCAAAATACTGGCAATAATGTAATAACTATATAAACAAATACCGAAATTTCTTTCTGCTGACGTATACAGAAACGGACGAAGCAAGGGGATTGCAGTATAAAAAAGTAAATGAAGTGAAGATACGCTTCCTGCAGGTCATCATAGAGTCAAAATTAGATTTACTTAAGGCTAAGCTTAAGAGGCGCATAAATCTGTTACAGTCCAAACGTCATTAGACGATGATTTAACTTAGGACGAGAAGCCTATCAATTAAATAAAAAAATCTTTTGAATTTGCAATATCAGTAGGAAAGCTCAAACAATATCAGATTTCGGTGTTAACACATTTGATTATGCAGTAAAGATTACAATTTCTCAACTGTTATAACATTATGAACTAGAATGCTATTTTGAGGTTAACTTCCTTCTAAGTGGAAGTTTAATGGCTGATATAAGGGTGATTATAGTCAGAGCCGGGTTTCAGTGACACAATTTAGAGTTCCCGCAAATCGACAGCCGTGAAGTTGCCTTCTGTTCTGAGATCCAAGGCAAGGCTGATGCGTAGCTGGTGATGACGTTGCTCCTGTCTTACATGCTTACCGCCGTGACGCAGCGCTGACGCGGCCCCGGTCATTTGATCTCAACTGCGTTGACACTATAGGCTTATGTAAACAGTGCTGCGGGACATCGGGGTTTGTAAAATTAAACAATTCACCATTCCTAAAGAACAATGTTAGACAGGAAAAATGACAAGTAACAAATTTGGCTGCAGACATAGGCTCCGTTCAACAGAGAATGAAGGACACAATGTTTAATAATCAGGCAGCGCGCTTCTTTACGATCGATGTTGCTGTTTAGATGGTCGGACGAAGACGAGAGTCTTGCAACATGAAATGCGAACATTTCACCAGCTCCAGGAATTCAAGTTTCAAACTCAAACCTGAGCTTCTCATCAATTCAATAAGTATGATGCGCATCTTAATTAAGATTGTATAAAATTTGTCATATGATCGGGATTGATATTTTTGACTTCACTCTGTATATCTCTCAGAAAAATAACGTCGGTTTTGGCGTTGGTTTGTAGCAATGTATCATAAATAAAACGTGATATCTTTCCATTTCGATATGATTTTAATAACATTCGATTTCCTTTACAAAATTCAGTGTCGAAATGGGTGTTAAAACACTGAACAATGCCATGAATATCTTCATGTCATTTGGGTGGGAAAGCTGCTCCCTCAGCCGCTCCACATGAACGCAGTTGCCGGCGTAGCTGCTGCGCTGTAACACCGCTGCGGGGTTCCTTCTGTGAAAACAAATTCAGAACCTCAGCAGGTCTGAGGAAGGTAACATTCATTTTCCTTCAATCCGTTCGATTAGTACCTAATGTTATTTAATGCTTTATATTTGAATGTTCTAATCGGGATAGAGGAAAGCAAATCATTCAGGCGTTAGTGGATATTGTACAGTGCCAGGTCCAGGAATGACTGGTTAATTAATCATATAAGGTAAGCGTAATGACGCTTAATGACGAATTCATAACGGAAAATATTCTGATGCTGATTGCAATTAGATTCTGAAAATATGCTGATTGCAATTAGATTCTCTATATCTTTGACCTGATGATGAAGCTGCTCTCTATTGTTTTAATTGGAAATGTGAAGAATTTACTTGAGTTTTCTTTGCTTTTAGAATCTTGGTGAACTTGCGATTAAAGCAAACTAACTATATATTAGAGAAAATTTCAAAGATATTCAGCCATTTTGTAGCAAACGCCGCAGACCTGATGTTTCTTACTGAACAAAAACCCAATATTTACACATACGTATATGAACAAATATAATTTTATTCGTGCTATCTCAACTATCAACGGTCTGATATGTTGACTAGAAAATATATAAATTCGAAAAGAGCTTCTGGACTGTATCAAAAATTTTCCCAGAGGCCGCGCAGTGAAAGCTAATTTCAGAGCCGCACAGTAACTCACTGCTACGGGCCAGAAAGATATCCCAGGGTCCAACAAAAAATTAGATTTGAATGCTAATTTTTCTCTCCCACGATTTGCTATAACAATCAAAATAACGTCTGTGTCTTGCGGTAGGTCAGAATTTGTGAAGGAGCTCTTCACTGAACATTTCTACATCCAAAACAGCGTAAGACCACAAAACTTGTTTCGTAATCTGAGATTGGTGCCGTGCTCTCATAATTGATTTAATATTTTATCAATTCTTTTACATGGCTGATGGCACAGTCGCTACAAGTGTTTATCGCCTTCCAATTCTTCACCAAATTCTTAAGAAAGCTAACAGGCCAGTGTTCCACCCTATAGATACAATTCATTGTAAATGCGCTTTATGTACTAGTATAATTTATTAATTACAAATATGCGATGTTGACGCATTGACTACAAAACTAAACGTTACTGTCCCGTCACTTCAATGACACGCTGGTTGAAATTTATCATTAGACGAACGCTGGCCCAAAATTAGTTATATACTCGTTGATATTGTGCAAGCTAATTCTTGCAGGAGTGAGGTTTGAACAATGTCGATCGAATCCTTTAATGCAATTTGCAATACATTGACGCAATTTACCAGGATGCTATGACGAGAATAATAAGCACAATATCGTCCAATGACAATAATCGCAGTTTTTATGCAGAGTTTTTGTGATAAGTAAATGACAATAATTGCCTGATCTTGTGCTTTTCTGTAACTCCCAATTAAAAAAATTTTCAGCAATCCGTAATCTCAAAATAATTTCACTCAAGGATTGAATTCAACATTCTGTTTTTCCCTTGTCTGCGTAGGGTCGATTAAATAAACAATGCCAGTGAGTGAATTTATTTACAAGTTTCTATTTCATTTTTCGATCAACCGAAACTCATTCATTACAGAAACTGACGCTTAAGGACAGCATTCAATGGCATTGAGCTCTTGCACTAACCTCTTATGTTGCGATGTCGCTTCCATGTTGGCGATACATCGCACATTGAGAGAAAATATCTATTATAACCTCTTCAAATAATGTATGAATGTTTTAATACAAATAAAACTCTTTTCGTATCCCTATCAGGCCATGAGGAAATGTTCAGATGCCAGAGTCAGCATTCATATAACAAAATTGACTGTTCATACAGGTTACAGAAAAATTATACAGTAAGTCTAATCATGAAATTGGCGGCAAAAGAATTAAAAACCAATCAATAATAGTAATTCATGACGAATTTCCACCTAAATATAGCACAAATATATTTATCGGTCAAGAATATTATTGAAGAATTAAATCGCTGTCGTGGTTTTCTTCTCTCGCCCCAACATTCGCGGTCGGCCCAAGTTGCCAAAATGTGTTTCGATAAATCGGAAGATATTGAAAAAAATTCCTTAGTATCGGTAAACGTATTGGACTCTAAAGGCTAAACTTATTTAAGAGCCCCCAATTGAAATGAAGATATTTCAAAATATGATAGAATATTATGGATATTTGCACTAGATTTGTATATAATTATTTTCAATGATAATATTTGCCCATTGCGGAGTCATATCTATTACCGTTTTTTAATTGTCAGTTTCAGATAAATGTTTTCCTCAGCCCATAAGCTGAAGACTCGCTCGGAACTCAGGTCTCACCTGCGAGGTTTTTAACAATGACACATTGGTAGATTGAAATAAATTTATTCGTCTTGCAGTTCGGTATTCCTGAAAAATACGCGTAATGTGTGGCTGCACGAGGAAGACACACATTTCCGTTCACGAAAAACTTACGATGGTTTTGGTGTTTCATCAGACAACTCGCCGTCTTAAAGAGTCAACTGACGTTAGAAAATTGTCGTGTAGCTCTATCCCCATGCCAGCGTTTTCTCTTCTCGTACATTCGATAAATTGCAGGCATTCAATCTTCTCATCATCTCAATAATATATTCGAAAAATTAATTACTATTGCACTGACCGTATACAGTATATTTTCCATGCGCAGCATTCCCAACAAATCTTATAATTATGCTCTTATATTCTAACTAAATGTATGGAGGCATTGGCCTTACCTCGCCATCACAAGCTGTACCGGGTGCGGGAAATGGAGTTGGGCATTTATTTCTTAGCCTTCTGCCAAACCAATTTGAAGATTCCAAAAAAACCTAAGCCTTATATCTCGAATTCACATTTATTGCCTTGCCATCAATGAGGAATTCAATCATAATACACAAATGCAATTAATCCATACTTTTAGCACGTCCATTCATGTCTCTTGCTATTCAGTATTTCTCCCGATGCTCACAGGCAACATTCGAGGGGCGAGGAGATCGCGGGCGGTCGAATGAGCACTGCCTGTCTATTTATCCTCAAAATCGGTCGCTCATTTTTTGCAATTTCTCTCCGAATAAACTTGACTATTAGATGTTTTAATGAGAATTATTAACGAGCAGAGAATTGACAGGCGCTAAAAAGTTAATGAAGTAGATTCCTCACGGTGCTCATGATTTCGTTTACATTAGTTCATGGCTTTAAAACCAATAAGATTTACCGAAATCGTTAACGCACATTGTCAGGGCACCCTCTAAGGCCGTGGTCGGAAGGAAGGACAAATGAATGGAAAAGATTTTTATTTTCTTTACTAAGAACTAACATTAGAATTAACAATTTAGGAAGTTCAAGAGCATGTAGCTTTCTCAAGTTCAGACACCTGAAGGCGTCTCCAAGAAACTATCAATCCACTAAATTAGACACGAAAGATGACAGTGAATACTAAACTGAATTAAATCGTTGACAGTGAGTACTAAACTAAACAGTAAGTGCCCCACTCAACTTAAAGCAAGTTTAAGTTTCCCGAGGTTGAAGTGGCCCCTGACGGTGACGTGGTGGTGGTGAAGCAACCACGATTGAAGCAGGCACGTCGTGCTGCCAACCTCTAGTCACAACTAGAACATTGCAAAGGCTCCGGAGGTTAAGTGGTCAGGAAAACCTCGCAGGCCTACCGGCGTACCTTGAATTAAAGGGACATAAGTCAGCATCAGGCTACAAGTGCTGCCGCGCTAGGGATTTAAAGCGAGCAGACTGTTGGGGTGCTGACAAAATACAGACCAATAGAAAAACCATGACTGGCTAGCGAATGACTAGCTGGTAAACTGAAACCGTTTAGTCAGACCAAGGCTAACAACTTGCATCTAATTCACATCCATAATTGAAACACTTAAACCAATTAAACCCAAGTGACTCAATTTCCGTATAGTATGACAAAGACAAAAATGTACAAGTATTAATTCTCATGAAGCAGCTTACCGGTGCATACCGCAGTACAGCAAAGCAATGCTGACTGGTAACGAAGAGCGTACAAGATGCTCGCGTCTTCCCGGCTAGACAAGCAGTGAACTTAGAACTAAGCGACCAGCGCGCTTGACCTAACTTGACAATATTAGCGGGAAATCTATTTTGGCGAGCTTTCCCTCACACACATCATTTTGAAGAAATTTTACATCAACGTACGTGAGTTCGACGGTCTTTCCTTGAACAAATTCCTATTCAATAGTGACCAAAATATAACGAAGAGCATGCAAAACCTAGTGATTTCAATCATGCTTGTAATTTTCAATCTTATTTCCTCGTTGTGTTGGTTTTGTAGTCGCTGAGTTTGTCGCTGAACGTCGGCAGCTGTCGTGTGGCGGTCAACCACCAAGTTGCACTGCTGGTGCGGCAGTGCAGTAGCTCTTCAGTTCAGTGTTAAGATGAGCAACCTACAAATTGGAAACACGATGTAAGAACATATAATTTCACCAATGGCATATTGTTTAAATTCACAAATACTTTAAAAAAGCCCAATATTTAGAAGCTCTACTGCAGTGGTTACCAAAGTGGGCGATATCGCCCTCCTAGGGGCGGTGGAAAGATTTTGGGGGGGCAGTAAGGAAGAAGAGGGCGGTTGGGGGGCGGTAAGGGGGGTGGTAGTCTTCCAGCGAAGGTTTTTTGTTTTTCACCCAGATCTGTTTTTTAACCTCTCCTGGGTTTACGTCTCGAACAAATTAACGGCCGGACTCGCGGCCGGTCTCACGGCCAATTTCCAAATTCAATGATGAAGGAATATCTCAAAAACTAATGAACTTAACTCGATTAAACTTGGTACACGTATTCATTAGGATCTAACGGTATTGTTTAGCTCGTGAAATTTTTTTAATTTTACCATCATTTGTTTTTGCCATATTTATATGGCAATTCGAGCTGAAATTCACAGTGATCGAGGAATTTCTCCCAATCGACTGAAAAGATTCGAACGAAATTTTGAATTTACAGTCCTAACTACCGAACGGTAATGTTTAACTCGTGAAAATTTTTTAGATTGTGCCTTCGTTCGCGAGTTTTTTCATTTCACATTCATTCGTGATTTAAACTGTAACACGTGCTTAAATTCGCAGTAATCAAGAAATTTCTTCCAAACTACTGAACAGATTTGAACGAAACTTAGTATTTTAATACCTAACCTCAGCAACGTTGATGTTTATCTCGTTACAATTTTTTGGATTTTGCCATCGTTTGCGAGTTATACGGCAATACGTATACGGCTCTTTGTTAAACCGGCCGGTCGTTTCTCCTATATCTGTATAACTCGCAAACGAAAGCAAAATAGAAAAATTGTCATGATGTAAACATCACCGTTGAGAGGTTAGGTTTTATATACAAAGTTTCGTTGAAATCTGTTCTGTAGTTTAGAAGGAATTTCTTGATCGCCGCGAATTTAAGTGACAAATTACCCAGCGATACTGGCCGAATATAAAGAAGTGTCAAATCAAGAATGACGGTGAAATAAAGAAACTCGCAAACGAAGGTAAAATAAAAAAATGTTTAAAAGCTAAAAAAAGTCACCGTTTGGTAGTTAGGAATGCATATTCAAAATTTCGTTCATATATATTCAGTAGTTTGGAAGAAATTCTTTGATCACTGCGAAATTCGGCCTGTATCGCAATATAACTCATGAATGGAGGTGAAATTAAAAAAAATTCATGAGCTAAACGTCACCGTTAGGTACTGATGAATACATGTTCCAAGTTTCATTGAGCTGCGTTTATTAGTTTGGGAGATATTACTTGATAATTGAATTTAGAGATTGGTCGTGAGACCGGCCACGAGTCCGCCGTAAATTTGCCCGAGACGTCCTAGGTTTCTAGTTCTGAAACAGTTAAAACAGCTGAAAAAACATATTGGTTCAATAAATAGGATTGTATTTATGAAATACACATTTGTGTTTAACCTTTATCTTTTAAAATTGCAGCGTAATAAATTTCAAGAAAGATAAGTATGTTTTTTATGTGTCTGTGGGGGCGCTAGAAATTCACTAGGGAGCCAAAAGGGGCACCAGCCTGAAAAAGTTTGGGAACCACTGCTCTATTGCAAGCCTTCGTTTCTACTTTCACAGTTGGCAAACATACATTTTCCCGAATGAAAAATCCTATTCAATCCAAGCAACTTTTCTCTGTTTTGTTGACCAGAATTGCCTTCAAATACAAAATTTCATAATATTAAAATCACTTATATAAAACGAGTTTTACAACCGCTGGTAAACCTGCATTTTATGTGGTGGGAATCATCTCATAGTTTCAGATACAATGATTGTCTTGTCAACTGTTTCTGGTATGAAAATCAAGTGATTTCCGTTAAAGAAAATTACTGACATTTTATATGCATAAATAAATTGTATTACCTAATTGCAAGTATTTCTGTGTATATAAACTGTTCTCAGATGCATTGCTTCAAATAATATTTTCATACGTGAGAGGATGGATTTGATCTAAAAAATCACGGGATCAATTTCTTTCTACATTCACGATATTTAAACGCATGTACATTGAATTCATCAGTAAGGTTTATAAGAATTATTGACTCAATAACAGAGTGAGATTTTGTGACTGTAAAATTGGTCCTCATCCTGAAGCGTGGAACGTTGCGGACGACAGGTGCGGCGTGACGCTAGATGGCGCCTGCGTGCGGGTCGCCATGTAGCACGAGTCGTCAACTTTGTGCACCATCACACCCTGAGGGACGAGTGGGATAAATAACCATGCATGAAATAGGCTTTTAAAATACATGGCTTTCAGTCCCATTTTTCTGAACTTCTCCCTTTGATTAATTATCTTCTTTTTCAAGGAACGTCATTGAAATGTTACTCGACATAAAGACTACAGAAAGTCAGCCATTCTCTATGACGGAAAGTTCTATGAATTGCCTCAAGGCCACAAATTCAGAGTTTGAATAGAATAATCGCATTGAATAGGCCTAATATATTAGCCATGACTTACCAGACTCTTCTCATGGTTTTACCATTTAAGCTTTCTCCAAAAACTTTCTTCAGAAGAACTTCATTGAAATTCTTTGGAAACCAGTGCCAGCATTTGAGTATATTTTCAGTTAAAATTGAAGAAAAAATGCTCGTTCATTGGAACACCTCTGTATAAAGAGTGATTTTTGTGATATTACTTCCGGTAGTAGCAAATTATTTCAAAGTACCCATCCTAATCGCGTAGTAATACTCATTCTCTGCCAATTAACGTAGTAGGAATTTGCTTCGACTTCTATGTTGGCTCGCATTTGAAACATCAAAGTATATAAATTCTCATAAATTTTCTTCTGATGATGTTAGAAGAAGATATAATTATAAAAACAAAGCCTTTTACGATGGGATTTGTATATGAGTGGTGAGGAATGACGAATTACTAAGAAAACGCGTTTCTGGAAATCGGCATAACTTCAAAACTACAGTATAATAAATATCGTGTTTCCTATCTTGATAAGAAGTTTTCGGTTCATTAATAGGACCAAATACATTTGAGCGCACAACGCTGGCTAGAAGTTCCTTAAGGTGGAATTACTGAGAAATGTTTCAAGATAAACTGATACTCGTCTCATTGTTAAGGGGTTTTAGTTAAATTTAGCAATTAATTGGTGTTTTAATAAAGTTAATTGTGCACCGCATTCTGGACGTTCGTGGTTTGTTATAATTGAAATACTTTGGCAGAACTTGTTCTTTTATGCAGGTTTTGTTGGAGACATGAGAGAAATTTTGATTCAACTTTTATATTGATTTTTTCAACTTTCCAATTAGGCCGTTTGTAGGATTAGTTGTAATATGTGGTTTCTAAGGGAAGGGTTATTTCAGTATAAGATTTCTATGTTTCGAAAATTCATGATTCATTATCAAGTAATATGAAGGCTTTTGAATCGCTCAAAATTTGTTTTTTTTTCGAATGACATAATTACAAAATTTTGTATTACAAACACAACTCGAGAACTGAAACCTTATATCCATCTGAAAACAATTTAAATGTCCTGACAAATCCATTGGTCGGTAAATTGCTAATTGTTTCATTATATTGGTCCTCGACAGGATTATGAGGCCGTGTCCGGAAGCTCGACCCTCTGTAGAAGACAGTTCAGGATCTTGGTTCTGGAAGTAAATGAAAACTAGACTTAAAAATGTTTTCCTCTATACAAATAATTCGTACGCATAGTGAATCCGTACACCTTACATCTGCTAGAATGTATACCTAATCGCAGAAACAAACGAGGATTCAGTTCCTTTTCATAACCATGAAAAAAAGTAATAAAGACATAGGATAAGAAACAGTCAAAATCTAACACATACAACGAAGAATGGGGGGAAAGCTGGTTAAAATGGGACAAAAAATTAAATAAAAAATAAATCGACTAATTTCCCTTTTACAATATTAAATGCTAAATGAAACTAAGCACCACATCCTTGGTTACATTTCCAAGTCCCTAAGCAATGATCAGGATGGTTTACAGAGACTAGATATACAAAATACGAAATAAAATAAAATGTCCTCAGTACCCCGGCCCGGGGTACTGTGGGACAGTCCATGGGGGTACAATTTTACTGAGGATTTACAATTTCGAGGGGATATGAACTGTTAGCGGCATTTAAAATAGGCTTTTGTTTAAAAATATAAAGGGACTCTAAAATTCACAGGTCGGAAACACCGGTCGTGGAGGCTAAAATTCGAAAATCACTATCGGACACTAACACGTTGCACTGCTCGGCATGGACGCGTACTGCTGAATGAGGGGGATGCGCAAGCAGGTTTCCTGTTCTAAAACTCCTTCCTTTATGCTCCGCCAGCTAGTATAAAAGTTGCGAGATGTCATACCGACATACGCAGGTGCGCATAGCGCACAACTATATTGATAAACTAGAGACGATCGCATAAGAACAGGGAGTGTGTCTTTATACTTGAAAAAAGAACTGATTTTAAAATTATTCACCAGCAATACATGAAGATTTACATTTGGGAGGCATTTAGCGAACAAACCTTTCAACTCTTTAGCCATAGGAGTTTTAGAACAGGAAACCTGCTTGCGCATTCCCTTCATTAAGCAGTACGCGTCCATACCGAGCAGTGCAACTTGCCAGTGTCCGATAGTGATTTTCGGATTTTAGCCTCCACGACCGGTGTTTCCGTCCTGTGAATTTAGAGTCGCTTCATATTTTGAAACAAAAAGCTTATTTTAAATGCCGCTAACAGTTCATATCCCCTCGAAATTGTAAATAGATAGGTTTGTGCCAACGTTTTCTTCATTCTTGTTTGTTTCATTCTTGTTTGCTTCATTATTGTTTGTTTCTCGTTTGACGATTTATACTTCAATGCGAATTTATTTCTAATTGTTTGTACCTGTGTTTTAGGTATTTAACTGATGATGGAGCTGGTCTCCAAAACGTTTTTCTTTTTAAGAAATGGTTAATTTTCTGGCTATTTTCTTGCTTATAAATTTTTGATTGTGAAGTATTAGATTTCATACAAAATTCTTATTTCATACAAAACAAAATTAATTGATTATCACTGATTGACCATTACTTTGGTGATTCTGTCTATTGATTTATGCATTGTCTCTAACTTTACGCAAGTGTGCAAAATTTCAGATCGATTGAACAGGTAGAAGTGTGTTAAATATCGATTGTAAGATTTGTGAAGTTAAACAAGTTACACATAAACAACAAAAAATGAAGCCAAATAGTAGTGCAGTAATAATAATATGCGTTTAAAATTACTTTATAACACTTCTGAAGAGGTCAGTGTCTTTGCTGTTACACATGTACAATGAATTTCTTGTGTTTTTTTTATATATTAACAACCGCACCGCAGTCAAAAATTTAAAAAAAGACGTTGCCAACAACTCGAAAAAGAACCCGAAAGCCTTCTTCTTGTATGCTAGTTCGAAGTGTAAGACAAGGGACGGTATTGCTGATTTGAACTTAAATCAACGGAAGATATCTTCTGAGGAGGGCAAGGCCAATGTTCTAAATCAGTTCTTTAGCAGCGTTGTAGCGGCCCGACTTTCTGACTGTCGTTCTCGCTCTTCTTCTTTCTTTCCGGCGCCTTACTCGGAGCTGGAATTGAACATGAACATAACATAACATACATAACATAGTGATGTCGGCGCTGAAGTGTAGGCCTGATGTGGCCCGTCGCCGATTCTTTTCCTTTTCGTGCCTTGTTCATAGATCTAAAATCGTGTCATTTGACCGGATCTTTTCATGACTGACGATAGTTTGAAGTAGCTACTAGACTTCCACCGGGTTCGATAAGGAGCTAGGCATTTCAAATCTGAACATATATTTTTCCATAGCTTTATCTAGTCTGTTCTTGAACGCGTTCATACTTGGAGCNTTCATCCACTGGGACTTTTTGACTCCTCCAAGCGTAATCTTGGGTACACAAGCATCAACTGCAGACATAACCGTGTCTTTGAGAAACGACCATGAATCAGCCACATTCATGTCCTTAATACAGTCCGAAATATTCGCCGCATTCACCGTTTCACGAAGTGTATCATAGTCGCCTTTCGCAAAGTTCAAACGTTCACATGCTTCGGCTCACTCTCGATTGAGCCGCCTGCCTGGGCAGGCGTGGCAGGACACAGTTATTGGTCGTCAGTAATATACCTTTGATGTACCGCTGATGCTGCTGTCAGCCATTGATTTAAACCCAAGTTATTGTAGTCTGGTTACTTCGTTCGCCGGCCATGGACGGGTGCGGCTGCAGGCAAACGGAGCTAGAGTACCTGTCTCAAGACGGTAACGCTTTTCGGCGCTGTACGTCGCATGGACTTTGTCGTTGATATGAACATCTGTCTTTCCACTCGTGTAATAGTGTTGAAGGAAGCTGCAACTTGTTCGCGACGTTGGAAAAGTGTCCCGACGTAATCTCTCGGCAAGCACTGCACTCCTCCGCTAGATTCACACACTTTGAATTGATTTGACTTGGACGATCTTCGCTAAACTGTGATTTCCTCTCTGCGATAACGGATGGGCCCAGCTGAATGTAGTGTTCTTCAATGTTTAACTTTGCATTTTCAGTCTAGCAGCTACCTAGGATTACCAATGTACTTCTTATAAATTAATTCGTAGAATTTGTATAGTTTGTCTATTAAATAATGTACGTGCACTTCATTCTTGGTAATTTTTCAAAATAGAATTTCAGACAACTGTGAGTATATAGTTACTATGCTTCCTCACTATCCCGTTGGGGTAGCTTATATGTGTTGCCCCCTCTCCCGCAACAGCGTCTTCACAGATGAGGACTTGAACAGTGTCAGGGAACGTTGTATCGAAATTATATTTAGGAGGTATGCAATTCAAATTCGAGTAGGCAGGTTGCATTTATAAACTACAGTTAACGTTACAGGCTTAAAGTAGACAGGATACGAGGAAATGTAATTGATAATGGTACATAGAGAATATAAATAGGTAAGTGAATGTAGATAGGTAAGTAAACTCGTGGGACAAGGTTTAGTCCTAATCCTAATGATCTGACCTGCTCAAGATACAAGCCTAAATTAATATCGATGCAATTATATTTATTTGTCTTCAGTTAGTTCAATTTTATCAAGCATAAATGCAAACAACTGACCACCGGCTAGCGTCAGGACCTGCACAAATAATATGGAAGTTGAATTCTTTTGTTATTTAAGGAGCATTTCGTGAACGCATTCATGGAAAGCGGAAATAAATTGAAGGTAATAAAAATTAGGCTTAGATATGGAGTAAACACCAAGCGTATGTTTAATAATTTGCTATGAGTGTTACAAAAAAAGAAATGTATTATTGATGGGATTTGCTCAAATTAATAGATGGCTATTAGTTACTCGAAAGTGCAAGAAACCTTCTATAAAGATTAGAATTGGGTACAATATGTCACGAGTAAGTCTTTAATTTTCCTTACGCCGTGTGAATCAGCTCCAGCATGGATTTAATTAAAATTTCAATTTCAATCTCTTCTAAACCTTGGAAGATATCGAAGACGCTTCATAGATTTATTTCTAATAAAATATTAGGGTAAATTAATTACCTCTATTAAGCCCGTCTATACTAGACATTTCTATCATATAGTGTTCATTTGATGATAGTCCGGTAAATTTGATTTATTACCAGTGTACAAAAGATAGCGTTCACAATTTGTTCTGCAAATATTATTTTTGCTCTAATGCTGTAAAATAATTCTTTGTACGGCTCTTCATGCGAATTTCTCCTGCAGTCCTCTGTGAATTTGTTCCACTTGAAATCTACGTAAGTCTCATTAATGCATGTATCTAGGTATGTATTTATTTCTAGTATGGTTTGCTTACCTAGTACAAAACTTTCATTAAATATAAAATGAAGAAGTGAAAAATATGAATATGAAGTTGAGTCACTTTAACTTCCATACATACTAAGCCATGTTTTTAATAAACAATAAACATTGTTATTTAACAATTTCTCCCTCCTCCTGAAGTGATTATTGAGGCTCGTTGAAGGCACCTCTGTCTGATGGCGGGGCCGCTGCCCTGTACCAGGAGCGTCTCCTGGTCTCCCTCCTCCTGAACTGATCATTGAGGCTCGTTGAAGGCACCTCTGTCTGATGGCGGGGCCGCTGCCCTGCACCAGGAGCGTCTCCGAGTCTCCCTCCTCCTGAACTGATCATTGAGGCTCGTTGAAGGCACCTCTGTCTGATGGCGGGGCCGCTGCCCTGCACCAGGAGCGTCTCAGAGTCTCCCTCCTCCTGAACTGATCATTGAGGCTCGTTGAAGGCACCTCTGTCTGATGGCCAGGCCGCTGCCCTGGCTGCCCTGCACCAGGAGCGTCTCCGAGTTTCCCTCCTCCTGAACTGATCATTCCTTCCTGCTCCTGAACCTGGACTGCATGTACTTGCATCAATAATAGAATGTGACAGCAAAAATTTAACGGTTTTCGCAACAGTTGAGCTTCTAATGCTTGAAGCTCTTTCCGTTATATGGAGACGAATTGAAGTGTACATGCATGCCGATGGATGGGTCAGTTCAACGGGCGATGACATGTCATTCGTCAAAAATATCCTATTGAACGTGCCTCCCATCTCAACAAATTCATGCTCGCAATAATCTTATCTTAATTATGGGTCACGTTCACCAAATGAAATAATAATAATGAAAAATAAGAAAAAAATTCTAGTGATATAGAGATTTTGACAGAAGTTATGTTTTTGTAAGTGAGTGATTATGTTGGTGTCATTGATGATATGGTTCGTTCAGTCATTTAATAGTAATTTTCTCCCTAACTGCATAGTGCAAAAGTTTTGTACTTCTATGTACTTCTATATTCATCTTAGTGAATGAGAGTTGCTTGTCTCCATCCATGTATTAAGGGGAGGGTCTACCCCAAATTTTATCTTGATTATTTACAGACGGATCACTTTGAAACTTGGTACGTAAATGTAAAACAGAATTCTAAGACTTTTTTTTCGTGTGAATTTTTCGAAAAAAATGAAAGAAAACATGAAATTTTTAGAAAACGGCCAAAAATGGGGTACTTTAGAAATCCTATCTCCTTCAAGGATTTTCAAGCTGCAACATCGAGACACATATCATTAGATGCACAAGGAACATATCTACAAACGCTAAAATGCGTTTTTTGAAATTCTCATTTTTGTGGGTGTAGGGGCATTTTTTTGTAAATTTTTCGGAAATTTCTCGATTTTACCCTCTGCCGCCCCCCTTTTTGCAAAATAAAATCCAAACTGTAAAGAAATTAGAAAAACGCTAACTGGCGTTTGTAGATCTTTTCCTTGCAAATCGAATGGTATATGTCTCATTGTTGTAGCTTCAAAACTGTAGGAGGAGATAGGTTTGCAGTAACAATAAGGTAACTTTTCAGTAGAGCCCGACAAAGTCGCGCGCACCTCGAAATAGACATTCAAGGGTGCAAGGTTGCAAGACTAGACAATACTGGAGCTCAATTTCTGTCAAGAATGGTGCGAACGGCGGCACGAGAAACATCCCGTATGACTGCAGGCGGATAACTGAAGCACATCATATTCAGACTAGCTATTTTAGTGTGCTACCGGTAATTTCGGCCTATCTTAAATGTTAAATAACACCACCACCCCTAACTCTTTCGCGATCTGTCGTGGACGCATAAATCAACGTACTGAGATGGTTTTGGTACCGTTAGATGCGTCAGAATGCAAGCTTTAAGATGAGTATAAAACCGAAAAAGTAAAAATTTTCGATTTTGGGGTAGACGCTCCCCTTAACCTGCAAATAACTATTTTCAAGCCGGGGCGTCACCTAAGGGCAAAGGCAATTACCATGTTTCTCAGGTACAGCTGTTATAGAGTATATATTTCATCTCGGTATGAAGTGAGGATATATATGAGCCACTCTAATTTATGTGAATTTTCATGTTCCTTACCTCGACGGAAAGCGAATTTTCATGTTCCATGCCTCAACACTGAAGCCGGTATTTTAGTCAATGATAAATTCAATCTTCGATGATGTCGCATTACTTTATCTACGTTCTTCCGTTATACCCTGAGCCTCTTTAAATTTTTTCTTTGACATCTCCTATGCCATGACCAGCTCAATTTTACTGTAACAAATATTAGATTTCAAAATAAAACATTAACTGATCTCTGATGCTTCATATGACCTAAAATATTGTTTGATCTCAAATGTATCAAGTTCCGCCCGTGCAAGTGCCTCACCGTTCAATACCAAGCACATCTGGATACAACACCGAAATAAGATTAACATGTTTGATGGTACCAGTCGGTTGGCGATTGTTATAACGACTATGTGTACTAAGGCTCAACAATAATCTTGGGAGTGCTCATAAATTCTCTTGCTAATTTTATTCATAACCGGCATATTTAATTAACCCCTTTAGTTGTTTTGTAAACAATATCTAGCTCATCTTAACAAAGTCTCACCTTTATTTGTCTTCCGTTAAAGTATGATAACCTGGTTAGCGAACTTATAACCGATCTAGGTTGGCTTGTAATAAGGAACCTGCTTGAACGATGAAGAAAAATTTTTTTACAATTTACATTGTTGTTACGGGAGAGTTATTCCATATAATTTAACCTAGATTACAGTAACACAAAATTAATTTTGTGTTACTGTAACTAACTAACTAACTTTGTGTAATATTAAAAGAAAGGTAAATAATGCATACTATTTATAATGTCATTGATTTATGAAATAAAAAGAAAACTACCGAACAAAAACTGGCATCCATTTAATTGAGCAAACAGTCAAATTTTGAATATATAAGTCAGATTTTGACTGGATTTGCTAATTCATCATGGATATTAGTGGACTATAAATTTATTTTAATTTAATCGCGGATCTTGACTGGATTGTGAGGTATAATTTATGCTCAACTAGTTAATTAAGAAATAATAACATACTGTTTTACAGACATAATTTCAGCCGTAATTGACTCGTCAAGGAAAGCGTCACTCATCTTATAAGGTCATCCGACGGTTTGAACCGTTGGAGATTAAGAGAAACATTAAAAATATTGTTTTCATGCTTTAAAACTAAATAATAACAAAATCAAATTAGCAAGAACAAGTCTATGTCTAACACAATTCTGTTAGAATTCCAACGGGGAATGTGGTGATACCAGATGTTATTCTATAACGAAAAATTCTAATAGATAATAGTCGTTGTTTTCGCAAAACAGACATCATCGTATATTGTAAAAAAATTTAATCGGCCATTGCTATTCTGATATTCAACAGTCCGTAATATGGAATAGAATAAGTAAAAAATGAAATTCGGGAGAAGCGCACCATTACAACAACAATCTTTCTCGAGAACCATCAGCCAAGCCGCGACGACCCGGCCATCAGATGACGTCTGAGCCTCCGTTGGATTACATTTATTTGGAGCAAAAGCAACACGAATTAAGATATCGTTGGCGTGAGCAATAAGCTAAATATGAACAAAAGCGGGCCTTTTCAACAATTCATCATTGTAATGGGAACATTGAATTTATAATCTTACACCGGAACTACTAATTAGACAAAGTGTAGTTTATTTTTTACAACACTTCTCTTTAACTTCACTTCTTGTTGTTTGTTTGTTTGTTTGTCTGTCTGCTACAAATATTATAATCGATATTCAACACACTTCTACTTATCCTATCGATATCTGAAATTTTGCACACTTGCGTAAAGTTGGAGACAATGCATGAATCAAATGACCAAATATATAATTTTGAAAATTAAAAATAATTTTTTTTCTATATTAAAAAAATGAAAAAATAATTTGTCAGCTACAAATCTTATAACTAATATTTGACACACTTTTACCTGTCCAATTCATCTAAAATTTTGCACACTTGTGTGAAGTTGGAGGCAATGCATGAATCAATTGACAGAATAAATAATTTCGAAAAAATTGTATATTAAAATAATTGAAAAATTAATATTTTAATATTCGAAAATAAAATTAGAAATTCATTGTACATCTGTACATTGGAAACACTCGGTTCTTTAGAAGTGTCGTCTTTAAAAAGTAATTTTTAAACGTATATTATTATACTTTTATACATGCTGCATAGAAGACAGCTAAGAAAAAAAAGGTGGTGCTGGGTTCTAAATATAGTAAATTTAAAGCCGCAAGAATGAGAATTTGCCACACTATCTGAATATTTTGGGCCTTAGTCAACCAAGTATAGTTAAAATTAATGGTAAAAAAGATAAAATTCTGAACAAAGGCAGAAAAGTCAACACTGCAACGGAAATACTTCGTTGGTAGGTAGGTTGATAATTTGTCATTCAATGAACATCACATCAATATTCAACATCGCTGCGTTCATATTGTTCAAGTTTATTCGAACTGGAGTTTGAACATAATTTCTCATACGCTGTTAGAAAAATCCCCGTTAAACGGCATACCGGCGTTTCAGTAACCGGCCGGCACGTGAAAATAAACGCCATGTTGCCGTTTTTATTCCAATTTTACAACACGATGTTATAACACGGTAACAAGGTTTTTTTATTTCAATTATTATTCCAATACCCGTGTAACATCTGAAAAAAGGCATAACGGTTTATTTTCACGGGGCGGCTGGTTGCTAGAACGCCGGTAAGACTGTTTTTTCACAGTTTTTTTCGAACAGTGTAGAATCACACCCGTCAAAACAATTAAGCAGTACACAATGAATAAAACTTTGCAAAAAAGTTCAAACAATAATTGGTTATTATTTAACATATAATCTATTTTTATTATATTATGAATATAATCTATTTTTACGCATTAGAACTTAGATCTGTCAAATGCAATGATATCAGTCTCTAATAATTAAGTAGTGTTGAACACCTGACCTCTATATTCAACAATTCAACTTACAAAATCCCCAGCTTTTATTGCAATTTTCCAATTTTCATCCATTCATCCTCACATCCTCGCTCGGAACTCGGACGAAGAAAATGTTGGCCTCAGCCTCCACCGCGAGGTTTTTTCATTCTACGGACGCGTGTGTGAGTTTGGTAAATCATCAAGCAAACTGTCATGAAATGCCTTACAATGCATTAAATTTTGGAGAATAACACTCCCGAGCACAACCTTGTCAAATTAACCCTCTACGGCCTGATATACGAAATCATGACGAAATAATTTTTTCTCATTGTTTTCGTGTTATTTGAGCTGCAATATCATCATATCTATACCATTTTTCAAAATTCTTACCATAAAAAAATATAGCATGTCCCTCGGACATATGTTAAAAATATAATATATAACTGTCCTGTAAATTCATTACCAGAAGTCAATAATATACGTGTCATTCACAGGTAACATCAGGCACAATGCTAAAATACTAGATAGTATACTCGTATACTATTATGAACATGATCGTTATAAAATGAGGACGAATAAACAATCAGGTAACGAACAAATGTTCTGTAATAATAAGCGATTTTAAAAATATATTGCCCATCTAATTTATGTTCAGAGTGAGTTCAGTTTGAGAGCTTCCGTTCATTTTCCGTCATTAGAATGAACATGAGTGAAAATAGCTGGAAATAAGTGTTCGAATGAATTTTTTATGTATAAATATGTATCATATATTACTCTATACTACCAATGGAATTATGTCATGGAACAATAATTGAAATTTTGTACATGTTATAATTTAAAAAATATAAATTAATCCGAAAATGCGGGCATATATATCTTATTGTTTATATCATATCTAGATATCATATATATCATATCATAGCATATATCTTATATTATGTCATACGACACAAACTCCTGAAGGTTCACATCCCAGTGACAGACAATAAGTACAGTGGAGTGCTTAGTGTTCCCTCCCAGTGACATGCAATAAAACGTATAAAACAAATTCATTACAGAGTATGGAGGAACCAAAGATGCCAAACATGACCTTGATGCATAAGAACAGAATACAAAAAATCGTAGCAATAAAGCTCACCATTGCTTTCGTCCATGATCAGTTCAAGATGACAAACCGGAGCAATATTGTCTATTGTCACAAGCCTACTTCCCAAAAGGGATACGTTTCTAGTGAGCGCAAAATGGCTTGCGTTGATAGTTGCTGCCGTGTACGACAACTTCAATATTTTTTCTGTGGCGGACAAACGTCCCCGGGTTGCTACAGTGAATAGTTAACGTATAATTCAAATGTAAAAGTTATGTTCCTGGAGAGAGAGACATACGGCGGTAAAGGATTAATTGAGATATAAAATCTAAGCGCCGTTAGGAGGCGTCGTTGCAAAGACCTCTCGAATATCTGCATTAACAGCAGGTTTGCTCTCTACCTTGCAGCGTTGGTCACATCTCCTAAGTTCATTTCAATAACAATTACAACACTGAAGGTACACATCAGTTTGTAACATCATGTCATGCTGCTCTTAATCCTTATTAACACGTTTTTATTAACACGTTTTTCTTAGCTTAGCTTCGCGTTTGTTTGTTTGTTTGTTTGTTTGTTGTTAACATTGACAACGAAAATTAGCCCACTTCTGATTGCTCTAGAGATCTGAAATTCGGCATGCAGGCTATTTTCGCCTAACAATTTCAGATACAATCATAAAAACTCGGGCTGTACGTTCACCATCAAATTTCCAAAATTCGTGTGTTGTGTGCTTTTCGCTTTAATCATAAATCTGCCCGACACACGTTGTTTGGGGCGAGCCATAATTTATTTTCTACTTTTTAGTACACAAGAAAAACGTGGTTTTTTAAAAAAAGATTTTTAAGTATTTTATTTTGATGTCTTGCTTTTAATGATTTTGTAGCTCTAAAATGTGAAGCATCAAGAGACAATACACCGTCTAATTTCTTCCCTAGTATTGATCATACAAATCACTGTCAAGGTACAACATGGCATCATCTGCTCTATAGAACTTCTCTACATTAAGGTTCGGCAGGTCATCGCCTTTGGTTACATAACATCCGCTTCCCACTAATTCTAAGTCAATTTCATCTCTATACGTGGACAGTTGATTGAAAGTTGAACTGCTAAGACGAATTAACTGAAATTTCCACATGGCATAAGGGCTGAGCATAAAATCACCATTCATGATTTTATCATATACCAGATTATTGTGCACTGGTTTTCCATTACCGTCTTTTTCAAATGAATATCCGATGGTCTGATTAGGACTGATTATAACATAAAATGTTTCCCCATACCTATAATATGAATTGCCCATGTGGGTGGCACTAACCTTAAAACCTTTAAGGTCATCGTTCAATATTATTCATGTTGCCGGGTTGCATTAGCTACTTTGAAGTTCAGTTCAAGTAAATTAAACTTAATGGCATCTTTGTCCGGTGCACTGCCTCTTATGTCAGCTTTCAGGAATATTGCTTCACCCGACAGTAGCTTGCGTACCTCCTCTTTGTGGTCCTCATTTCTCCATACGAAAAACGGATGGGAAGAAACATGGATGCTATTAAACAACCCAACATGTTTATGTCGGTCATAACGTAGAATAGCTGTCATATATTCATCTACTTTTGATTTTATCTGTTCTATTTTTTCCTTCACTTTAGCAGCTGAATCTTCAATGTTGCTGTTGTTAAACTCCAAATGGGAGGGCAACATAATCCTTTCAAGATAGAGACCAGCGAACGGAAACACCCACTGCTTCAATGCATCGACAGCTGTTTCGTACTGCTTTAGGATAAGGTTAGACCTGATGAGCATTTCTAATTCCTTTTGATCGTCATTATCTGGACCATGGGGTGCAACGACTGCAGCAATATAGTTAGCTAAGTTTTGTTGTTGTTGGTAGTCTTGCATGCGATCGTAAACATGGATTAAGGTGGTCATGGATTCTTCCAACTTTCCAATGCAACGTGCCAAGTTGTCTTCTACATTGAACCCTTTGGTTAATTGGTGCACTGACAGTTTTATGTCTCTAAGCATGCTTTGTACCTGCCATTTAGTTACGTCAAGCGCAACTTGAGATTTTGTACCCAACGTACCTTCTACCTTTTCGAGATCCTTTGCCATGTTATTTAATATAGGCTTTATTGTATTATAAATTCTATCTTCGTATTGTTTAAGACTCTGTAGCTTTTCTTCTGCTTGTTGAATAGCATTACTTATCGCATCAAGATTTGCTTGATCACTCCTGTGTTTACTATAAATGTCCAAGCTCACTTCACTAATCCGAATCAAACGATAAACGGTAACTATAGCATCTAATG
Source organism: Hyalella azteca (assembly GCF_000764305.2). Classification (NCBI taxonomy): domain Eukaryota; kingdom Metazoa; phylum Arthropoda; class Malacostraca; order Amphipoda; family Hyalellidae; genus Hyalella; species Hyalella azteca. The sequence goes on along the minus strand of NW_025934678.1, from coordinate 40,864 downwards.
CCTCAGTGGCTCTTTTTTTATCAACAGTTTTGTCCGTCTTCAGTTCGATTTCTTTTGCCTTTAGTTCTTCCTTAATTTTGGCCACGTGCTCTTCAGACCGCTCTTCGTGCCCTGGAGCTCCCTCTCGATTGCGGATTTCCATCATCTCACGCCTGTTTCTTTCTATACTTTCACGAACATCTTTCAACAATGGATGTGGATCAATTTCATGAGCTATATTGTCTAATATTTGAATATTTCTCGTCACTTTAATGTCCTTGGCACTTCTGATATTACCTACCAATAACCTTACGTCAGCCGTTACACCAGCAGGCAATGATAGAGGTTGATGCTGTGCGGTCTTATCGTCTAAAACGAAATCTTCTGCTACTGAACTTGCGGCTCCAATGACCGCACCTGCCGCCGCTCCTGCAGGTACTAAAAAACTTAATGCTAACCCTGCAATTTTTAAACAACTAAACAATCCTCTAAGGACCACCGCTTGTTCCAATCTTTTCTTCTTCTTAAGCAATTCATCTCTCTCTTCTTCAGCCTCTCTTTGCAGTTCTTTTATTTCATCCAGAAGAAGCTCTATTTCACCATCTATTTGCGCAAGTATTTTATCAATGGCCGGTGTAATTTCCTCTTCGATGAAAAGCTTAGATTCATTAATTTTTTTATCAATATTTTTTTTGTATTCATTCTTATAATTATTTATTGTGTGAACCATGCTATATCTTTCCTTTAGTTGAATAAAATTATTGACATTGGTTTTCACTATATCAAGGTACCCTTTTATATCTATGATCAATGTAGTATCTGAATCACTTTTTAAATCATATAACTTGCTTAAGACAGCTGTATACATATAGACGAGGGTCTTATTATGCTCCATGGATCTTTGGTTAGCTTCTGGATTATTTGCATATTCATTAATCCTATCCAATAATGATTGATAAAAAAATACAGAATCTCTTTTTTGTAACCGGCGAAACTGCCTCTCTAAGCCTCGGTGCTCCCCTAATAATCCTGACGTATCATACATACGTTTAATGTCTCTATTAGTATCCAAGTCACGGATAAATGTTATGAGATCTTTTCTCCTAATGCGGCCAGCATCAAAATGCATGCTTTCTCTAGCATAACTTTTGTAATCGCTGATAATTTCAAATTTATTTTCAATGATGTCTGCTGGATCTGGGCTGCTGCCTGGTCCATGAGCTCCATCCATACCATTATTTCCAGATGGACCATATCCGTCGCGATCTACATTTTCTGTTTTTATGACTTTGTATGATACTGGAATGACAGACGCTACCGCAGAATATAAACACTTGACGTATAGGGAGTACCCATGCTCACCACCAGCTCCTCCTTCCCCACCCTTACCTATTGTTCCATCTCCTCCATTGTTATTATTACTTGATATTCCTGAATCACCACCTAGCGTAATTAACTTTATATCACCTGCTTTACCGCCGTACCCCCTTACTCCACCATCCCCACCATCCCCGCCAATTGCGCCGTCTTCACTTGAAATATGATAATTATCTATAACTCCTAAGTAAACAATGACCGGTATTACGGCAATTACGCCATTTTCGTAACAATGGTAGTCAGAACATAGATTCAAGCAAGCAAAATTTCCTTTAAATCTTTCATTATCGCTGTTAAGAGAAATACCTGCACTACCGGGTCCACCATCTCCACCATCCTGACCATCACCACCATTTCCACCATTAGCCACAATATTCAACCTATTTCCATTCAAGAATGTTGTGCCTACGCCAAAGAAACTCCCTGCTGGTCCTCCAGGCAAGCCAGGCCTACCGTCAGCTCCCCGCCCCCCGTCCCCCTCGCCGTCCCTTGCCTTACGTGGATTATGTGGCGGAGCGTCAGCCCCACTCAAGTTTATTGTTCTACGACCTATTACCTCCCATGTCGGGGCTATCATTACGAGCTTCAGCTTTTCCCCTACCTTATATAGGTTTTCGTCAATGAATATTTTGTTCAAAGCAAATATTTCTGTTGTGGTGCGTTGGCAATTCCCAATTTCCACTATTGCTTCACTAAGTCTTATGTAACCTCCTTTGATTGTGAGTTTATTTGATTGACATGAGACATGGAATTTGTTCAGCGTCAAACTGGCCACTTGTCTCAAATCCTCCACGCGTATATCATCAGCCTCTATGTTTTTTATTTTATTATATCCCATCACTTTGAATGTTTTTATATTTTTTATAAATTGCTTGAAGTTTTGTCTCGTTATTGATATTCCCTGCTGTTTACCATCTTTTCCCCATTCTGCAATATTGGCTACGTTGTATTTCATTCTATTTTTCTGTACGTCATATGTAGATAACTTTTCATACAAATTGGTCAAGAATTCGTACCATCCTTGCGATTCCTTGAGGTATGTTGCTGTTTCATTGAGTGGAGTTATTAATTGAGATGGTGTTGGGGTATCTAGCGTTTTGTTGCTTATAATTTGTAAGAACGTTAAGTACTTTCCTTGTCTTAAAATATTGTTTGTGTTATGGCTGATTTTGAAGCGATCATCATCTGAAATAATCTCTTGAAGTTTTCTTGCCATATTTTGTGTTGTATTTGATTGTTCCATCTCTTTTGTCCTGTTCAGGATTAAAGCTTGCCAAATGCTAATTTCTGCGGGTAGTTGATGAATTACAATGGAACTCATTTCTTTCTGGTAATATATTTTAATTTTTGTTGCAATATTAGTTACTGTGTTTTGCATTTGAGCAATGATTTTTTCTGTGGCATCATTGATATTCTCCTGAATATTACGCCTTGAGACAGAGAGGTAGTATGCAACAGGTTGCAACAAGTCACCCCAAGTCCTAGAACCTAATGCGCTATTACTCAATACTTGCAAAAATGCATAATATTGTCCCTGCTGCGAAATAATTCGCATAGCCTTGGCGCACCCATCTATCCTAAGTGTCTTGAAGCTCTTGTTTATCTTCCGCCCCAACTGGTCTGTTGTTATATTAATAACTTCTTCCGTGAATTTTGTCGTTCGGGCATATCCAGCATTTAGAGAATCATTGAGTGTTAGAGCCTTAGATAGATTTGCATCAACAGCCCCAGTAGAGGTAGGAAAAGAGCGTATCTTGCCAAGTACCTCTTCGATTAAATTTCTGTAATATCCATGCATTTTTTCAGAGATGATAGTAAGGTTAGACCATACATTGTGGTTAATTTTCTCTGCAGCACCATCAATGTCCTGTTGGATAGCATGCTTAGCGTCGTAGAGGTATGTTGCAACGGGCTGCAAAAAGTTGCCCCATGCCCTGTTGTCTATCAAGTTACCATGCATAACTTTCAGAAATTCGAAATATTTCTCTTGCTGCGAAATATTTTGCATTGTATCTTTAAATCCGTTTATACCTAAGGCCGTATGACTTTTGTTTATATTTTTTACCAATTTGTCTATGGTTACATTGTGAACTTCTTCCATTAGCCGTGTAGTACGGTTATTTCCGGCGTTAAACCAATTTAAAAATTTTCGAGCCTCTGATCGATTTGCATCAATTCTCACGGCAGTGGTAGAAAAAGAGCGTATCTTACTACGCATCCCATCTACTGAATTTCCGTAATACACCAGCAAGTAATCCGAGATGATGCGAAGGTTATACCATACATTCTCGATAATTTTCTTTGCAGCATCATTAATATCCTGCTGAACAGCATGCTTAGAGTCAGAGAGGTAGGTTACAACGGGTTGTAACAAAGCATTCCATGCCCTAGTCCCTAGTACGTCGTCCCCCACAACCTGCAGGAATGCAAAATACTTACATTGCTGCTCAATTCTTAACATAGCCTCATCACAGTCACATATACCTAAGATAGTGAGGCTCTTGTTGATTTTTTCAGCCAACTGGTCTGTTGTTATATTAAGAACTTCTCCCATTAGGTTAGTCGTAACGGTATATCCAGAATTTAAAGAATCTATAAATTTTCGAGCCTCTACAGGATCTGCATCAACGGCTGCAGTTATGTCAGGCATGGAGAGTATCTTGCTACGCATCTCTTCTACTAAATGGTTGTAATGCTCCTGCATGCGGGCAGCGATGGTGCGGAGATTAAAGGATACATTGTCGTTAATTCCTACTGCCAGAGCACCTACAGCAACCTTGGACGTATCAGATATGGTATAGCCAAAATCACCATCACTGTTTGCCGTGAACGCAAGGTATTCATTCACTATCCTTCCTACATGCTCCTTTCCCTCTTCTAAATACCTTATATGACTCAGTGGTGCTGACCTATCTGGCCTTCTAAAAATGCCAATCCTCGAATAGTGATCACCGTCCATGATTGAAAGAGTGTCCACAAACTTTATTGCGTGCTCACAAAATTGTTTTTCTTTAAGAGGAACTCTTGCATCGGCTAATCGCTCCCTTAACCACTGCTTGACCTCCTCTAGAAAATGGCCTATGGCTCTTATAACGAGGTCATCTGAATCTAAAATAAAGCTCCCGTTTACGAATTCAAAATGAGGATCAATTTTTGTCACCATAAGGGCAATACTTCGCCGATATTTATCAATGTCTGTTATGAAATCAGTAGCATGTCTAAGTAATTTCATTAAATCTTGTCTATCTACACCTCTTCTAACCGATGAATGATTAACAACAAAGATCAATTTAACATATTCAGCATAATCTGCAACTTTTTTAATGAAGTAGGTTGTTGCTATTTCCATACTGGTACTCCTCGTATCACTAAATCCAGGGCAATCATAGTACGCATCATCTGTTCCAGTGTGAACCACCAACTCTGGGAAAATTGTCATCGATTTTAGAGTAGAATTGCCTATTCTATTTCCATCCTCAATAAGAAACGCTCCACTTTTCCCACGTTCCCTTTTTGCTAGCAACTTATTATTGTCCCCAGCGAACCATTGAAGAAATGTACTCTTGCCGGTTCCAGTATTCCCTAATATTAAGGTTATATTCTTGTATCGTTCACTTAACTGGATTTTCTCTTCCCCTTCATCTAAAAGTTGAAAAGTTTTGCTTATCTCACTATTGTTATTGGATACTGACTCCGAAGAATAACGACGGTAGCGCCTACCTGCACGCTCGTCGGAAGTGGACCGGGTTTTCGTATCCATGTTCATGACAAAATAGTTTATGGGTGCAGCTTTTTGGGGCCTGAAGAGGCTTGCTGTATCCACTCTCTTCGAAAGTTGAGAGACAATCTGGTTGTATCTATTGGAATTTATCGTCACCATTTCAGAGTTACTTGTGCTGGAAGAAGAGGTTGTCACCATACTCAATGGAAGAGTGTTTGCTGATGATGAAGAGAAGAACGGAATGTCAGATCTCGGTGGACGAGCTGAAGAAGAAGAGCTGATCCTCATCTGCACGCCTTGCATCGGAGGGTCGGAGGCCTGAGACGCCAGCCCAGGCATCACCACCACACCCTGAGGACGAGTTGGACTGATGACCATGAACTTTTCTGTAAATATAATCTCTAACTGCTTCTAAGCATATTACCCAACTGAATCATTATTGTGAATGACATTTAAATGCTTACTGATGGGGCGCTTAACGCTGATTATTTATCGGAACAAATTTCCCTATATTATGTCAAGTTTCAAGCCTAAATAATGCTACGCATGTCATGTATTTAACCATTTAAATATTATTGTAGTGAATTTCTTCATCCGATGAATGGAATGAAACTCTCTGGAAACTAATACCAGCATCTAAGTATGTCATGAGGTTCTTAATAATTTCAATGAATATGTGAAATGAATTAAATTAAACTTTTTTGAAAACCGCGATGCTTAAAGGTTAATTACCACCTTCGTATTAATTTGCCCTTATGCAATTATTAATTTGCAAAGTAACCCCAATTACTTTGCAATACTCACACTCCGTCCATCAACGTAAGTATTCGTGGTCACCTGACTGCCGTCCAGCGTCAGAACCTGCACAAATGAAGTGGAAGTTAAATTTGTTTGTTATTTAAGAAACATTTTGGTGAAGGCATTCGTCCATCAGATATTAACTGAAGGAAATTATATTTGTGCTTGGAAATGAAGTAAAACTGAGCGTAAGTTGAAAAATTTGCAATGGGAGTTGAAAAAATGGTCATGCGTCATTGATGGGTTTGAATCAAAATAATTGGTTTCTACTAATTCTTCAAAAGTGCAAGAAGCCTAATATGAAAGTTTGATTGAATACCAGAGAATGTTTTCTATTGATAATATTCTTATTTGTCTTCTCAATGAGTCGACGTAGGCAGATTGAAAGTAGATTACCGAAAAGCAATTGAACTTTAGTTATTAAACGAACTCTTACTGAAACTTAAAGCTGGTAAAAAAATTGTCATCAGCCCAAACTTGAGAGATCAATCGCGAGCTAAAGCCACCTAACAACGAGGCTCATCGACCTCAGCAGTCTTAACTCCGGTTCTACGTCAAGCAGCTAAACAACTCTGAGACAAAGACCAAATTGTTCTACAGAAAGCTGATAAAATAAATATTGTCGTAATTATGGACAGGACAGATCATCTTTCAAAAAAGTAACGAAATTATATCAGAAGAGTCCAAATTCAAACATGTAGCAAGGGATCCAGCAGAACACCTCCAGAGGAGAGCATATAAACTAATCAACACAGATAAGTTTGCAATAGGATCTAAAAACTTACCCCGATTTTTGGGAGCTATTCTCCAGGCTACCTCTATCAGGCTCTATGATTAAAACTCACAAAGAAGATAACTCTCTAAGGCCTATAATTTTGCACGTTACTTCTTCAACTTCACTTTAATCTATTATAGTATACAAGACATCTAAGGAGTTGGACGCTATAATAAAACCATATATCCCTAAGAAATACTCGTTAAAATATAGAAATGACTTCTTGGAAATTCTACATGCCACGCGCCCTTCTGGTCTCTAAGCGTCACTGCATGCATGGATGTCACTAATTTGTTGACTTATGCACCAACCGAAGAAACTTTAGAAGTTATCGTGCAGCATGTACATTCTGACGAAACCTTGTCAGCCCCACCTGTACCAAGAAAGGCAAAAAAGATCCTAATTGATCTTCTTCGCCTCTGCACTTCAGAATCTCCCTTTCGGACTCCTGACAACAAAATTTACCGACAAGTTAATGGCGTTGCCGTAAGATGTCCCCTGGGTCGAACATTTGCAGAATTTTATATGTTTGATCTGAAAAATAGATTGTTGCTCAATGCACATATCAAGCCTGAACTTTACTGCAGATACGTTGATGGCATTTTCGTCGTCTGCAGTCAGGATGAAGAACACATGAATGAACTGCGAAGAGCCTTAGAACATGATTCAGTCAAAGTTTACCCATGAAAATGGAAAAAAATCACAAATTGTACTCCCTGGATGTAATAGTACGAGTTGACGTTAATTTATTTGTCACTAATGCATACCAGAAATATAGCAATGCCTGGAAAGTGCTAAACGAAGTCAGAGAACAGAGCAATACTGTAGTCAGCCCACAGAGCTATGAAACCAGCACCGTGCGCGCTCTCATACAAAAATCATTCAAGGCCTGCACATCCGAGATTGATTTAAAAACTTAACTCCGAATTTGGTACAAATCATAGTAAATAATGGGATTTTATATAAAACAGTTTACAATTAAATATTAAATTATCGATCGAAAGAAAACCGAATCAATAATGAAACAGCATCTAATGGAACCATCTCGAAGCACCAAAGCAGCATCTATATAAGGAAACCCTCTGTCATGGACTGAATTCGAGGCTATCTAAATCTTCTCAGCCAAGTAACGGTGAACCCAAAGACAGGAAAGACATTTTTAATGACACTCCAGGTTTACTGCCGGAAAGTTCGACCGTAAACAAACACACAATAGAACAAATGTATACTCGAAAAACAACAAGGGCTTTTAATCTCACTGAAAGGAAACAAAATATCAAGAAACTCGTACTTAATTGACGGCTAGGTACTAAGCGTCGCAAATAATTACTAATTTAGGGTGGCAACAATCTAATGTTTCGTCGATGTATGAATGATAGCAATAGTGTACTGTACAAACCAAATTAAGCATCAAACTTACGAGATGTGACACTTCGATCCTATTCATCAGTTCGATTGATCGCTAAAAATGAACTGTTATAACAGTTACATTGAATCATCATCGAAGTTTACGCAAGTCTGGATAGAAAGAAGATGGAGATTCGGTTACCCGATAACGGCCGACAATAAAAAGATCAAGAAAAGGTCAGAAAACTACTACATATTACCTGTCACAATGGGCATACTAGGTTTATCAAGCTCAACACTGACACAAGAAAAAATAAAACAAAGACGTGAGATGGAAAATGAACAAACTGGCTTCATGGGCAATGAATTAGCTACACATCTGGCCTCGTGCTTACGCAGGAGCTTATCACCAAAAAATTAGACAGCACGGCAGCAGTCAGCACGCAAGCACGAGTAGAGCTAGGCTGATGGTTCTGAGAGAAGGCAGAGCGCTGTAAAACCTTAACTCCAGCAGTCAAACTCGCGCAACGCGACGCCCTCATCTTCTCCCAAAACCAGATGAACAACGGCTACAAAGTATATGAACGAGTATTACAGTCAATCATTCATAATATTATCAAGAGCACAACAGATAACGAAAAATTAAAACCTCTCATCTACTACAAAATAAGAAAATTTAGAACCTTGTACTGAATAATAATCCCTGTAAAAATCTAGACTGCTTCAAGCAAACAATGTTGTTTAAACATTTTCTTGACCATCACCCGAGCGACTTCAGAAGCCTGCACTGGCATCGTTATGCGGCGCCCAGACGCTTCAAGAATGGCTATAGCTGAAGGCCTCTTTATCAAGATCGTCTCCATCTATCAACCTCCAAACTTCAGTATTCTTACGGACGCTTAAATTATTTTTAGAGCAATTTTATCTTTTGATTTCGAACTGTATCCACAATACACTTGATTTGTACTATTGTCACTTCTAGATTTCAATTTCAAGTGTTGCAAAACTCTTCACCTGCTTTATAATGAATATTGCACATTCAAAACACTGCATACTATTCAAATTTCCTTTGGTAACCTGCTTCTCGATCTGCCTACGCCAGCAAAAAAACTCGCTCGACTCATTGAGAAGACAAATAAGAAAATTATTAATAGAAAACATTTTTTCGTATTCGATCAAACTTGCATAAAAGACAGGCTCCCTCTTGCCTGTCTTTTCCTTGCCCTGCGAACTATATCAGAAGCCTTATATGCAGAGGTGGGCAGTAGCGCGCTACATGTTGCGGCCGCTACTAGCGCCCGCTACATTTTCAGTTGCGGTAGCGGCGCTACATTTAAGCAATTGTAGCGGTAGCGGTAGCGCCCGCTACATATTTATGTAGCGATACGAGGTTTTGCCGCTACAGCGCTACCGCTCCATTTATAGATAAAGCCTTTAGATTTTACTCAACTTAAGAGTCAGGTGGAGCGGTCGCTGAACGCCGCATCGAGCCCAAACGGCCTCACGCGGTTAAAATTTCTCGGCCAGGCTCTTCCTTCTAACGTCTGGCTGCACATTCCCCTCCTCCACTCCCCCTCCTCTACATTTTTAATCAGCGAGCGACATACTACTAATTTTTCTACGAAATTGTACTCTATTATCAAATTGGTTGTTTTCTTACTAATAACCTTTATTGACAATACGTGTTGTGTAACTTTCATAGCCTCAAAGTTACGTAGATAATTTTCGGGTTGTGTTCTCACCTACCTTCTATAACTATACATAACTGTATAGTATGTATAGTTATACTATACATGTATGTATATGTATGAATACTACTATATGTATACTACTATAACTATACATATTAATGGACTGACTGACGGGTATCATTCGTTAATAGATATTGCAACATAGCAATGTTAACTAATTTATAATTTGTAACATTGAGTTCTCTGAAGTCCGAGTTCCCTGAGGCCAGCAGATCTTTGTAAAATCTGCACTCTCGTGTAAGTTGTCTGCACTGCTGTAAGTCTGCACTAAGTAAGTCGGCACTAAGTAAGTGTAAGTCTGCACTGCTCTGGCCGACCGCTGGCCACCCACGGTCCGGGAAGGAGCTGAAAGGGCACTTGACAGCGCCGAGAGAGAGATTTATGTGCTTGAGGTTCCCTCATAAACCACTGGACATGTTTTGACTTCAACAATTTAGGATACAAACTTTATTTGAACGTGTAGTCTGATGTAATACTAATGTAGCAGTTGCTCAAATATAGCTGCAAATTTTTTTACAATAATAATCCGTACCATGGTACTTCGCATCATTGTGGTTTTCGCTGCTGTTATTTGCTTTAAAATTAAGTACCGGTATTTATTTTGCCTTTTTATTATCATATAAATCATAATTTTTACAATCACAGTAATAATAATTTAAATCAGTAATTCAGTATGATAATAATTCAGTAGGCTGATATTAATATTACAGATTATTAAGCAATGTGCAATGTGTTGTTCTAATTTTTAGACTTTAAAAAATGTCTACAGAAATAGAAAATCAATTTAAATGCATGTCTTAACCGTTTTTTATGAACTTCTGATAAAAATGTACACATTTACATGAATATTCTCATTACTGCGCAGATCATGTACGTATAGAATTTAAATTGCTATATTCCAGCTCATTTAACTCAATGATTAATTCATTAACCAGACAGCTGGGGCTGGTGACGGCCGAACTTACACGCGAGTGCAGATTTTACAAAGATCTGCTGGCCTCAGGGAACTCGGACTTCAGAGAACTCAATGTTACAAATTATAAATTAGTTAACATTGCTATGTTGCAATATCTATTAATGAATGATACCCGTCAGTCAGTCATCGAACAAATTTATTCATGAATACAAAGGAGCCTGTAACTATGCAGTGCACCTAATAGCTATACAGTTAAGTATCGTTACACACCACAACCTGACACTGCCATCGGCTCCCACCAATACATTAGTCCTCAAACCTCCCTTACCCCACTCATCCTCTCCATCGTCTTCTTTACGTGATATGTTTTCATTCATGTTTTCGTGGTAGTTTTCGTTATCTATTCATTAATGGAGAATGTAACATAGCAGTGCTAACTAATTTATAATGGAATTTTCAACTTTATTTGAATATTTTCCAATGAATTCATAAACAATATCACCATTTAGATCGCTCCATTTATTTTTACAACCATTCATTCTTTGTTATGAATGATTTATGCAAACTTGATGATTTATTTATAAGTTGATTTGTGCAAAGTTTGTTATGAATGATTTATGCAAGGCTGAATATTGTTCACGACTTCCTGTACGACTTCAAGTTGTAGTAAATGACAATTAAATATTAAAGTGTGCTGATTATGCATTCATTCTCTTCACACTTTAAAACATAATTACGATTATCTCTTCGTAATCTGTACAATAATTGTAGCGCAACCTCCTTTTTATTTGGAATGAAGACTCCATTACAACAAAAGTCGAGGTGGAAAGGAAACTGCTCTGAAAAAAGCCTTTATTAATTCGGAACTCTGTTCGTGGGAAGACGCATCATAGCTTTAAAAATTATGTATCTAGATTTTCCTCTTTCATTATCATATGAATCATCCTATTTACAATCACAGTAATAATTATTTAAAACAGTAATTCAGTATGACAGTAATTCAGTGGGCCGAGTCTGACATGAATATTATAAATTATTAAGCGACGTGCTAAGTATTGTTGAGGGCTCTTTTTAACCATGAAAAAATTTCTACAGAAGTAGAATGATTTGAATTTAAATACATTTCTTAACCGTTTTTAATGAATTTCTGACATTTACTATTTCAAGATCGACATGAATGCTCCCATGATTGCATAGTACCATATAGGTTTAGAATTGAATATGCTATTATTTAATATGCTAATAATAGAAATATAATTTATTATAATAATAGACATTTATTATCATAGAAATCTGCATTTTTACAATCATGGTAATAATAATTGAAATCAGATATTCAGTATGAGAGTAATTCAGTGGGCATGGTCTGATATTAATATGACATTTTATAAAGCGATGTTCAGTGCATTGTTGCGGACTACTTTTTATCCTTGAAAAATTTTTTACAGGAATAGAACGATATGAAATGAAGAACATTTCTTAACCGTATTTAATAAATTTCTCACATGGAAAATTTTCACTTCGAATGGAAAACTCCAATGATTACATAGAATCCTGAAAGTATCGAATGTAATATGCTATACTCTAGCTAATTTAATTCAAAGATGTGCATTAAAATAATTGTTCATGTGGTAGCAAATGGAAAACTTTATACTAAACTGTGATGTTTTTGCATTCATACTCTTCATATTTAAAAACATAATTACGCTCATAAACGACCATGACGCTCATAGACCAGACGGCGAAGTGGGCAGGAAAGAGGAGTGCCGGTTTACCTCGAAGGGAAGATTTATTGCCTGCGCCTGCAGGAATGTGTATCAACCAAAGGTCTGGTCGTGCTTTAATCTACGGAAGTTTCACCTAACTTTGGGCTTCAAAAGCATATATCTAATACTAGAATAATAATTCAGAAATGTTTGGGGTAGCGATCAATGAAGAATAAATAGGTAAACCGACGTACTGATGCCGACGAGAACCGACGAAAAATGCTAGAAAAGTCACACGCTATGCGAACACCGGGGTGCATAATTTTATCATCCCTGATAACAGTTGAAATAAAAAGTTTACATAATTTATCTTAATGACAGCGCATTGAAAATAATTAGCCAGGACAGCATTCCAAATTTCAGACTTGTATCTTATTTATGAGGGGAGTTATTGCAGTTCTAAATAGTTATAAAACTCCGTAAGCGACTTTTGCGGCTGAGCGCGTCCACGGGGCTCTTAGTAATATTAAATATTATTTAAAAACCAGCATGATACATACATAATATAAATTATAGAATAAAACTGTACGAAAAATTTTGGTGTAATGTTGTCAACCTTAGCCTGTTACTAGTGTCAACATGTTAGTTGTTAGCCAGAGGTGGGCAGAAGCGCGCTACATGTAGCGGCCGCTACATGTTCAGTAGCGGTTGCGGCGCTACAATTGCGGCGCTACAATTAGATTGTAGCGGCGCTCTAATCTAGTGGGTGTAGCGGTAGCGGTAGCGCCCGCTACATTTATAGCATGTGGCGGTAGCGGTAGCGCCCGCTACGTTTAGAGCATGTAGCGGTAGCGGCCACTACATTTCAAAGTAGCGCTGCCCGGCTCTGCTTATATGAAGATGTTAGTGTTACGAAAAAGACCTATCATTTTTCTCTAAAGCCTCCTGAATAAGCTACATCGATAATTTAATCCCAATTTCTGTCTCCCGCTAAACGCCCAAATAATATTAGAATATTTAAGGACGCTCATCCTAATCAACCTAACGTACAATGAGCCATATTCATTATAAAGCTTGTATCTCTGATGACCACAACACACACGCCGCTATGTCTTGTCGGGCGAGGCGGGGTGCTTGAAGGCGTTCATTTACAAGACACTCAACGAGGTCACGGCTAAAGCGATCAAATATGGCGCTGTTGTCAAGGGAGAGGCAACACTGGCGCCTCTGTCCATCACCATGCAGGACTGTCAAAGTATCTCTCGTCTCCAGACGTCTTATATGTGTATGTATCCTGCGAGTGCGTGATGGATGCTGCATGTGTATGAAGTAAACTGCAAGTGCATGACGTATATTGGAAATGAGTGTGTTATATATTTTCAGTGACGTATATTAATGTCTTATGAGTGTGTTTACTCCTCGATCCTGAGGTCAAATGACCATGTCTAGGCTCGCTAACAACACGCAAGAGATCATAAGTGAAAACGTCATCTTCAAATTTATCGAAAAATCCAACCTCAACTTAAGGCCAAAGCTCGTATATTCTCATCAATAATTCATGAAAATACTTGTTTTTTATTTTTTTTTACGGAATTCTTATATATAAACGCTTGAATTCCAAGCATGGAAGTTCGAAACCGGTGCAATGTTATATTCATAATCCGCTGCTGCTCTTTTGTGTCATCTGATGGCTTAAGTATTCTGATATAGCATCGCTTAGTGATCAACGTGATAATTTCATAAGTGGAAATTGTAAAAGTCATATTATTTAAGTGAATTTTTATGATCTACTGATTGTTTTTTCTGGCTTTATTGATGGCTTTGCTGTGCATCGGATTGCGCCGAACAAATAACTTCTTGATCTTTACTGAAACTAGTTTTTGGCAATTTTGAAATACCCCCATAAGCTATTTTTCAGCTAATCCATTGCACAGAGATACTCATGAGAATAAAAAATGTGGAAGCTGTAGTGGAATAATGATGGAAATTGAAAGGTGATCTCACTGATCTGTACGATTAGATTGACAAGATATTCTATATTGAGGACACTTTCAGTAGTACAGGAAGGAGTTAGGGCCGTGGCACGGGTTTGGACGAGGACACAATAAGTAGCCCAAAAGATTATTAGGACGATGACACGGAGTTTATTGAGGACACAATCAGTAGTACAAAAGATTGTTAGAACGGCCACACGGGGTTTGGTGAGGACACAATCAGTAGCCCATAGATTGTTAAGACGGCGGCATGGAATTTAGTGAGGTTACAAGCAGTTATACAAGAGCTTGTTAGGACGGGCACGGAATTTATTGAAGGCGCAATCAAAAGTACCCCTCGCAGTATCACTTCAATGACATCTTCGTAACACTCATCTGGAACTAAGTCGCTTTTAAAGTCATTTAAAAGAATTCTGGCGTCTACTATCGTTGCCTTCTGCATTCTAGCGACTGTTCTGATGCCTGACACTACTTATAAAGAAAGAGAAACACGCGGTTCGTGTTACGCGAGTACAACATGAGGTTCGTGTTATGAAAGCGCATCACGAAGTTCGTGTTATGAAAAAGAAACACGAGGTTCGTGTTATGAGAGAGCAACATTACTGCAAGTGCATGATGTTACTGCATGTGTATGAAGTGTACTGCAAGTGCATGATGTATACTGCATGTGTATGAAGTGTACTGCAAGTGCATGATGTATACTGCATGTGCATGAAGTGTACTGCAAGTGCATGATGTATATTGCAAGTCTTTGATGTCTCATGAGTGCGCTTCTACTCCATCGTGATGTCAAATGACCATGTCTAGACTCACCAACAACAATAGACCCTAAGTAAAAACGTCACCTTTAAAATAAATAAAAAAATCTGACCTCAACTAAAGGCCATAGCTCGTTTATTTTAATCAATTCATATAATTACTTATTTTTGTTTATTTTTACGTAATTCTTATATTTGCACGCTTAAATTACAAATATAGATCGAAGTTCGAAACAGGGCGAAATGTTTTGTTCATTATCCGCTTCTGCTTATAAATCAACATCAATCATAAATAGCTTGGTGATCAACGTGATAACTTCATAAATGGAAGTTGAAAAAGTTAAATGCATTGAAGTGAATTTTTTCATGATCTACTGATTGTTTTTTCAAGGTTTATTGATGGCTTCTCTGTGCATCGGCTTGCGCCAAATAACTTTTTGATCTTTACTGAAACTAGTTTTTGGCAATTTTTAAATACCACATAAGCTATTTTCCAGCTAATCCATCACACAGCGACACTCATATGTGGAACTCATCACACAGCGACACTCATATGTGGAATGATGTAGTGGAATAATGATGGAAATTTAAATGTGGTCTGTACGAGTATGTTTGCGAGATATTCTATATTCAGGACACTTTCGGTTGTAAGTTAGTTAGAACGGCGGCACGGGGTTTAGGGAGGACACAATCAGTTGTACAAGAGATTGTTGGGACGGCGGCATGGGGTTTGGACGAGGACACAATTAGTAGCCCATGGATTGTTAGAACGGTGGCATGGAGTTTATTGAGGACACAATCTGTGGTACAAGAGATTGTTAGGACGGTGGCATGGAGTTTATTGAGGACACAATCTGCAGTGCAAGAGATTGTTAGGACGGCGGCATGGGGATTGGACGAGGACACAATTAGTAGCCCATGGATTGTTAGAACGGTGGCATGGAGTTTATTGAGGACACAATCTGTAGTACAAGAGATTGTAGGATGGCGGCACGAAGTTTAGCGAGGCCGCAATCAAAAGTATCCCTCGTAGCGTTAGTTTCACTTCAATGACTTCTTCGGAACACTCCTTTGTAATCTAGTCGTTCAATAAGTCATTTAAAGGTATGTTAACGTCTACTAGCGTCGCCTCCTGCATTCTACCGTTTGTCTTGATATCAGACACTACCGATGTATAATTATGAGAGAGCAACACGACGTTCGTGTTATGAGAGAGCAACACGAGGTTCATGTTATGAGAGAGCAACACGAGGTTCGTGTTATGAGAGAGCAACACGAGGTTCGTGTTATGAGAGAGCAACGCGACGTTCGTGTTATGAGAGAGCAACACGAGGTTCATGTTATGAGAGAGCAACATGAGGTTCGTGTTATGAGAGAGCAACACGAGGTTCGTGTTATGAGCAACATGAGGTTCGTGTTATGAGAGACTGTCTCTTATACACATCTAGATGTGTATAAGAGACAGTGTTATGAGAGAGCAACATGAGGTTCGTGTTATGAGAGAGCAACATGAGGTTGAGATGTCTCTTATACACATCTAGATGTGTATAAGAGACAGGAGCAACATGAGGTAAGTGTTATGAGAGAGCAACACGAGGTTCGTGTTATGAGAGAGCAACACGAGGTTCGTCTTATGAGAGAGCAATACGAGGTTCGTGTTATGAGCTGTCTCTTATACACATCTAGATGTGTATAAGAGACAGTGAGGTTCGTCTTATGAGAGAGCAACATGAGGTTCGTCTTATGAGAGAGCAACATGAGGTTCGTGTTATGAGAGAGCAACATGAGGTAAGTGTTATGAGCTGTCTCTTATACACATCTAGATGTGTATAAGAGACAGGGGTTCGTGTTATGAGAGAGCAACACGAGGTTCGTGTTATGAGAGAGCAACACGAGGTTCGTGTTATGAGAGAGCAACATGAGGTTCGTGTTATGAGAGAGCAACACGAGGTTCGTCTTATGAGAGAGCAACATGAGGTAAGTGTTATGAGAGAGCAACACGGGGTTCGTGTTATGAGAGAGCAACATGAGGTAAGTGTTATGAGAGAGCAACATGAGGTTCGTGTTATGAGAGAGCAACACGAGGTTCGTGTTATGAGAGAGTGAAACTGGTTAGTGGAGCTATAGAATCGCTCAGGCAACCAGCAAATCAAGGCAACGGAGAAACTTGCGGAGACAGAATATTGTTTTGATGTTGCGTGCATGGCGGTGACAGAATATTGTTTTGATGTTGCGTGCATGTCAGTGACAGAATATTGTTCTGATGTTGCGTGCATGGCGGTGACAGAATATTGTTTTGATGTTGCGTGCATGGCGGTGCAGAATATTGTCTTATGTTACGTTTTAGAAAGCATCCTGATAATGCTACAAAACCTCTCTGTAGCCTGAACATGGTGGAAAATCATAACAACTTGAAGCAAACTGCGAAGGAAGTTTTGACGGGTTTTAATAAAACAAAAAAGAATTTCTCCTTATTGGCCCAGTTAGTCGTTTGGTCTCAATTTAACTCAATTACCATTAGTGAAATTGAAGTTTACGATTCACTATTACTACAATTTGCAAAATATTATAGCCAGCTATGTGTGCATGAACAGGTTAACATGATAACCACACAGGAATAGATTGTTCTCATGATAGTGGAGAAGAAATTTTGCATATTCTAATTCAATTACAGCAATTTTCTTTTTTTTGTGTGATTGACATAATTTGTTTCGAATTGTTCCTATAGGGCTTGTAAGATGATAAATTATTTATTATTATAATGGCACCACTACAGAGGAGTTCTTTTGTTCTCAACTAAAGTTCGTTAGGCGCACTTTTGCGTTAGCGCAGGAGCAGAACGAGAGACTCATCAGCGCTCTGAGCTGCAGTCATGTCAATACAAAGTTCTCTGCAGAAATTAGGAAAACTATAACGAATGTAAATGCAATACAAAAAGAGAAAACATATTCAATTATCGTTGTTAATTATGCCACTCAAAGTCACATGCTGAGATAATTGGCGTCTGAAATAATAGTGAACTGAATTACGGTGCACTCGATCGGTACTTACCGGCAAGATGGCGCCGGCCAAGAAGAAGACTTGTACGACCCCCATTTGTCGCTGCGCCTGCGCCAGATGTTACTGCGCCTGCGCCATGCGGTTCGTGTTATGAGAGAGCAACATGAGGTTCGTGTTAAGAGAAAGCAACACGCGGTTCGTGTTATGAGAGAGCAACATGAGGTTCGTGTTATGAGAGAGCAACACGAGGTTCATGTTATGAGAGAGCAGCACGAGGTTCGTGTTATGAGAGCAACATGAGGTTCGTGTTAAGAGAAAGCAACACGAGGTTCGTGTTGTTAGAGAGCAACACGGGGTTCGTGTTATGAGAGAAAAAAAACAACAAAAAGAGAAAACATTCAAATATCGTTGTTAATTATGTATTGCAAAGTCTCATGCTGAGATAATGGGCGTGTGAAATAATAATGGACTGAATTACTGTGCAGTCGATCAGTACTTACCGGCAAGAGGACGGCGGCCAAGAAGAAGACTTGTACGACCCCCATTTGTCGCTGCTTCTGCGCCAGTTGCCACTGCGCCTGCGCCAGTTGTGACTGCACTTACACCAAATGTCACTGCACTCCTTGACACTGCACTCCTGAGTCTCCCTCCTCCTGAACTGATCATTGAGGCTCGTTGAAGGCACCTCTGTCTGAGGGGCCGCTGCCCTGCACCAGGAGCGTCTCCGAGTCTCCCTCCTCCTGAACTGATCATTGAGGCTCGTTGAAGGCACCTCTGTCTGAGGGGCCGCCGCTTGCGCTGCTGCTTAAGTTGTCAGGGCAGGGACAAGGCTCCACTGTACTTGAATGACAAGTGAAGGTTATGAACGTCAGTTTTTAAACCATATTTGCATGGTTCAAAGAAGTTGAACATTCCCGTTACTAGCTTGGGTGCTCCAAGGCTTGGGAAAACCGCGTTGTTTTCTACCATAGAATTATGCAAAAACAACCTCAACACTAAACAATCGTGCCAATAACAAAATGTGACAGTAGAAATTGTACTAGCTTTCATAGCACCATAGCTTCTAATGCTTGTGGCTAATCCCCGTTGTATGATAATAAAGTTAACTGTTCAGACCGATGGAATAATCATTCCATATATATATATACACCCGTGAACAATTCAATGGCCGATGACGTATTATTTTGTCAAAAATATTTAATGAACGTGTCCTCAATACAAAATAATTATGATGCTCTTATTTTTAACCCGCCGCAATCATCAAATAAAATTCAAAATGATTTTCACGCAAGAGAAAATTTTCAGTAATTTAAGAATTTTGACAGAAAATGTATGTAATGTATTTGTGACCTCAGTTTTCACGTGACCATAGGGGCGACGGTGAGAAGCATCGATTATGTTGGTGTCATTTGTAATATTTTGCAAAGACCATTGGTGTTAATCTTTTTCTCACTTCTGAGTAGGAATATTCTAGGTACTTTGAAGTTCATTCAAAGGAATGTGAATGTCGTGACCCCATTAATAAAGCCTAGCTTGTCCCGACGCTTGCTCCAGCTTCGTCAAGCGGTGCCCCGACGCTTGTACCAGATTCATCAAGCGGTGCCCGGCGCCTAAACCAGCTTCATCAAGCGGTGCCCCGACGCTTGCAGCTTCATCAAGCGGTGTCCCGACGCTTGCATCAGCTTCGTCAAGCGGTGCCCTGGCGCTTGTCCCAGCTTCATCAAGCGGTGCCCCGACGCCTGCACCAGCTTCATCGAGCGGTGCCCAAACGCTTGTAGTTTCATCAAGCGGTGCCCCGACGCTTGCACCAGCTTCGTCAAGCGGTGGCCCGACGCTTGCACCAGCTTCGTCAAGCGGTGGCCCGACGCCTGCACCAGCTTCGTCAAGCGGTGCCCCGACGCCTGCACCAGCTTCGTCAAGCGGTGGCCCGACGCCTGCACCAGCTTCGTCAAGCGGTGCCCCGACGCCTGCACCAGCTTCGTCAAGCGGTGCCCCGACGCTTTTCATCAGCTTCATCAAGCGGTGCCCGACGCCTGCACCAGCTTCGTCAAGCGGTGCCCCAACGCCTGCACCAGCTTCGTCAAGCGAGTTCCTGACGCCTGCACCAGCTTCGTCATGCGGTACGCGATCTTGCTCTCAAGTTATTGCAATATCAACCAAATTTAAGAAAGTAATGTCAAGAACACTTTCAAGCAAAATGCAGATGTATTATTACTTCAGGTATTTCATATGAACGTGCTTAAACGTGTTCTGCTATATATTCTCCGGGGAGAGCTTCCTCCAAAACAGGGAGAGCTTGTCCCTATAACTAAAGGAGCTATGACTATAATACTCCAAAACGGGGAGAGCTTGTCCCTATGACTAAAGGAGCTATGACCATAATACTCCAAAACGGGGAGAGCTTGTCCCTATGATAAAAGAAGTATGACGCATTATATGAAGAAAGCTTCCGTATATATATTTTAGGACAGTAATTAGAGACGGACGGTGAGTGACCAATATATTATTCACTACGGTACGACGGTCTAAACCACTGGCCATTCATCGGCCTCCTGATTCAGGACTTGAGATTAAGAGATCAAAGGTAGATAGCGAATTATTTGACAAATATTTTGCATGCTAATTTAACTGGATTATCGTTGGGTTTGATACTAATGTTTATATTTTTTATTGATCAATTTCATGGAATACGTCGTGATGATTTTTCCCGTCGTATTTCGGAAAAATTTGCTTTCACAAGGAAAAAGCATTGATTATAAAAAAACTGTGGAATAAGTAGTTTGAAGTAAGCTTCGACTGATTTGATTAGAAGTAAGCAAAACTTGATTACCTAATTATAACTGTACAACTTTTTTCAATAAGAGTCTAGGGGAAATATTTAGTGTTGCTCCCAGTTCTGTAGAAATGAAACTTTGAAGTACATAATTGCGGAATATCATATTATTCATGTATTCGTTTGCTTCATATATATTTAATTGACTTAGTATTCCAAAATTATCAATCTTTGCATTATTATCTATGTATTCATTACATTTCAGCGATGAAAATTTAATTTCAAAGAAATACGTGCCAAAAATTATCTGCAGCTATAGCGTAATTAAATGTTGAAGATTAATACCCCCATGTTTATCTGTTAGTGGAAGCGTAGTAAAAAAATTCTAAAAGTTAATCTTATGTCTTGGATCAGCGTGAGTTGCTATAGGTAACGATTAAGAGGGTTGTCGCTCCTGCGAGTGTTGTCAGAATTTTGTTGTATGCTTTGTTTTCGCGCTAGGTTAGTTAGGCGTGTAAACGGAGTTGAAACTTGCATTTAGCGCACTACGCGGAAACGAAGCGGTCAAAAAATCGTGACAACGCACGCATGAGTGAATTGTGAATAAATAGCTTCGTAATCGGTTACACCAAGATCGGTTTCGATTTAAAAAACGCATGCATGGAAAATGTGTGCATACTTGGCGTTTAACGTACTAGTAAAAATTTAAGTAAAAAACCTATCAACGCTCAAACGTGCATATTGTGAATAAATAGCTTCGTGTTTAATCTGGTCAATATTGGTTTTGATGTGAACATTTATTCGTGGAAAACTTGCAATAAAAATTGGTTTCCGAGAATTCGTCCTGAAGGTGTTACCAGTCTTTTCACCAAGTTCAGGATTAGTTTATAAAACGAACGCCAGGTGTCATCTAAACGCCTCAAGGATTTTCTTGAAAGTTACGTTTGTTTACGTGACTCATCGCCTTGGGCCCTTGTCCAGCGTTGCCAGATGGTATAATCCTATACCAAATATCACAAATCTGGTATTTTCAGAAGGTGTCTGGTATGAATATTTTAGATCTGGTATATTGGTGTATTTGCCTAAATCTTGTATTTTTCTGGTATTTTCTGGCTTACTGTAAATTTACTGCATTAAGCTCCACCTCTGAAGTTTGAACTTACTCCAGCGTAGGCGTGGATTATATAGATTACCTTCAGAGCGGAGCGACTAGAGCTTTCCCGCTATTTTTGGACCCGTAAGTTTACCGCTTGATGAAATAACCCCAATCTAATTGTTAACATTTAACAAAAGTGCTTAGTACAATATAAGCACGAGAGTGATGATCCTTGATTGATTGCTGATCAGGGATGATATGGCCTAGGACGAGTGAGGTTGTCGAACCGATCTCTGCAACGCAAGCTCCATCATTTTTGTTTTGTGGTTTTGAATTCTAGTGTGCCACTTGAATTCTGGGGTGCCGTTCATTATTTCACAGATCTTGAAAATCATCATCCATTCATGGAACTGGCTGCCTACTGCATCACTTGCCCACTTTAACATGTCTCCAATGCATTCGTGGTGCAAGTGTTTTCACAAGTCACCTATGTGAAAAACAAGCAACGAAATAAATTTTCAACTAAGGTACTGGAGTCCCTTATTCGGACCAAAAGCTATCTGCTCAATCGCAACAAGTGATCACACCCGAAATGTAAGATTAATACAATATGCAAGCATGTACGAAAATAAGCAAAAGGAAGATGACCTATTTCCGTGGCTTGCTCATGTTGAGCGAAGGGGAAGAAGTGCGACACTGTGATAAAAAAGGAAAAAATTGTCAATGTAATCAAACACAGGAAAATAAAAGTGTTAAAATGTTTCAAACAGAGGGAAAAAATGTAACGTAATCAATTTGCCAAATTATCGTCAAGCCAGATAAATGCACAGCACCTACATAAGAGACAATTTTTTTTCTTTTTCTAACCAACGTTTCTGACGAATAGTTTCATTAAATTTAGAGGTACTAGTCTGTTTTGGAACAATAGAACTTCTGGTATTTTAAGCTAGGCAATCTGGTATTCTCGCCAAGAAAAAACCCGGCAACACTGGTATATTGCACTGCGCTTCTGTATGGTCTCTCTGTGGCGCCCATGCAGTTCCCTGCTCCGCAGTCCGCACAATGTGTTCGTTGTTGTAGTGAAGGCGCAACAAAAAACACTACTAGGCATCCTCTTCTCAACTTACTTATTCCTTTGTGGCACTATAAAATGAAAGTATTAAATTTATTTCAATATGTTGAACATTTTGTGCAGAACCCTGATCTTGAATGTATATTCGATTCTAACGGATTAATGAATTTGGATGCCATTCCGTCTCTTTAACAAGAGGAAAAACACCAGAATCACATTCATCTACGACAATTCCACGTCCGAACCAAATAATGATGAATTCTTAACGGAAAATATTCGGATTTTCTCTGCTGATTGCAATTAGATTCTCTATATCTTTGACCTGATGATGAAGCTGCTCTCTATTGTTTTCATTGGAAATACGAAGAATTTCCTTGGAGTTTTCTTTGCTTTTAGAATCTTGGTGAACTTGCGATCAAAGCAAACTAATTATATATTGGATAAAATTTCAAACATATTAAGCCATTTTGTAGCAAACACCGTAGACTTGATGTTTCGTACTGAACATAAACCCGGTATTTACACATATATGAACAAATATAATTTTATTCGTGCTATCTTAACTATCAACGGTCTGATATGTTGACTAGAAAATATATAAATTCTAAAAGAGCTTATGGACTATATAAAAAAAAATTTCCAAAGGCCGCGCAGTGAAAGCTAATATCAGAGCCGCTCCTTACAGTTCACTTCCATTGGCCAGAAGGATATCCCGGGGTTCAGCTAGAAATTAGATTTGAATGCTAACTTTTCTCTTCCACGATTTGCTTTAACAATCCAAATAACGTCTGTGTCTTGCGGTAGGTCAGAATTTGTGAAGGAGCTATTCACTAAACATTTCTATATCCAAAACAGTGTACGAATACAAAATTTTTTTCGCAATCTGAGTTTGATGTCGTGCTCATATAATTAAAATATTTTATCAATTCTTTTACATGTGTAACCGGAAACACCGCCGCGAAGTTGAAATATTTACAAGTAGCGTGCCGACTTGGTGTAGACTTTTGTACTGATCCTACACGCAAGGGCTAAAGAATCGCTCTTTGGTCCGGCTCTAAATTCCCTTGCGTTGGAGAGAGGAGGAAATGAACACAAGGAACTTTTCGTAATATACTGGTAATCTTCAGGCGAATTACAAGATTCTTCACGCGAGGCCCACAATTTATTATTCGTCTTAGTCCAAAAGTTCACGGAAAAAGGATTGACATTTCAGGGGTACAAACAGCCGAGAAACCACACAGTTTGAGCCCTAATACACAGCCGCGAGTAACAAAATGGATAGCAAATGGTACGGGAACTAGCCGCACCGAGATGCCGACAACTAACCGCAGAGACTAGGGGTTCTTGCCCTAATACACAGCCAAATCACAAAAACGGATAGCAAATGGAACGGGAATTAACCGCACCAAGATGCCGACAACGAACCTTAGAGACTAGGGGTTCTAGCCCTAATACACTGCCAAATCACAAAAAATGATAGCAAATGGTACGGGAACTAACCGCACTGAGATTCCGACAACGAACCGCAGAAATTAGGGGTTCTAGCCCTATAACACTGTCAAGTCACAAAAACCTACAGCAACTGGTACGTGAACAAACAGCACCAAGATGCCGACAACGAACCGCAGAGACTAGGGGTTCTAGCCCTAATACACTGCCAAATCACAAAAACGGATAGCAAATGGTACGGGAACTAACCGCACCGAGATGCCGACAACGAACCGCAGAGACTAGGGGTTCTAGCCCTAATACATTGCCAAATCACAAAAACGGATAGCAAATGGTACGGGAACTAATCGCACCAAGATGCCGACAACGAACCGCAGAGACTTGGGGTTCTAGCCCTAATACACTGCCAAGAATCACAAAGATAGACAGCATATGGTACGGGAACTAACCGCACCGAGATGCTAACAACCACGCAGGAACGGGGTGGCAGTTACGCCTCAAAAGCGCGACTATTGAAGTGTACTAGCCCCCAATAAGCCGCTTAAAATTTACTCGAGCGCAGAGGTTATTAGCCCCTACGAAACGAGGGTGCGTATGGAACGGTTGTTAACCGCCCAACGCAGCCAAAATCAGGAACTAGTCAAGAACTCCACCTATGCCGTTATTTTTCCGTTAGTGGAACTCATTAAGAGTTATCTCCAAAACTACGGTGGAGTTTATCCTTGCAAGCCCAGATTTGGCTCCCTGAATTCGAGTCGAAACATCACGAAAACAGAGTTTTCGGGATAAGTAAATGACAATAATTGCCTGATCCTGTGCTTTCCTCTAACTCCCAGTCGAAAAAAATTTCCAGCAATCCTCATGACCTGTCAAAATAATTTCACACAAGGATTGTATTCAACATTCTGTTTTTCCCTTGACTGCGTATTGTAGATTAATAAACAGTGTTAATATGTGAAATTATTTACAAGTTTCTATCTCATTTATAAAACAACCGAAACTCATTCATTACAGAATCTGCCGCTTTAAGTGCAGTATCCAACGGCATTGAGCTCTTTCACCAACATCTTATGTTGCGATGTCGCTTCCATGTTGGCAATACATCACGCATTGTTAGAAAATATCTATTACAAACTCTTCAAGTAATGTATGAATGTTTTATAACAAACAAAGCTCTATGTTTATCCCTATCAGGCTATGAGGAAATGTTCAAACGCCTGAGCCAGCATTCACAACAAAATTTACTACTCGTTTAGGTTACAGAAAATTTATACAGTAAGTCCAATCATGAAATAGGCGTCAAGAGAATTAAAAACCAATCATTAATAGCTATCCATGACAAATTTCAACCTAAATATAGCACAAATATCTTCAACGGTCAAGAATATTGATAAAGAATTAAATCAATTTCGTGGTTTTCTTCTTTCGCCTCAACATTCGTGGTCGGCCCAAGTTGCCAAAATTTGTTTCGATAAATCGGAAGATATTGAAAAAATTACTTAATAAAGGTAAATAACTTGGACTCCAAGGGCTACTACACTTGCTTCAGAACGCAAATTGAAATGCAGATATTTCAAAACCTCAAATATAATCGATATTTGCACTACATTTTTATATTATTATTTACAATGATAATATTTGCCTATAGCGGAGTCATATCTATTACCGTTTTTATAATGGTCACTTTGAGATAGATGTTTCCCTCAGCCCATATGTTGAAGACTCGCTCGGAACTCAGCTCTCACCTGTGAGGTTTTTTAACAAAGACACATTGGTAGACTGAAATAAAAGCTATTCGTTTCGCAGTTCGGTATTCCTGAAAAATACGCGTAATATTTGGTTGCATGAGGAACACACACATTTCCGTTCATGAAAAACTTACGATGGTTTTGGTGTTTCATCAAACAACTCGCCGTCTTAAAGAGTCAACGGACGTTAGAAAATTGTCATGTTGCTCTATCCCCATGCCATCGTTTTCTCTTCTCGTACATTCGATAAATTGCAGGTATTCAATCTTCTCATCATCTCAATAAATATTCGAAAAATTAATTACTATTGCACTGACCATGTACAGTATATTTTCTATGCACAGCATTCCCAACAAGTCTTGTAATATGCTCTTACATTCTAACTAAATGATGTGTTGTCAGTATGGTTCTATTTCGCCGAATGTCTAACACTTGTTTCAGTGTTGTCATTCTTGGTGTTGTTGTATACTTCTGATAAAAACATTACCTAGCTCAACCAAATCAGCTATTTATTATCCCAGACTCGAGCATACTAAAAACACCAAGCCATCTCAGATGTCTTCCTTTTCTTGCACAATATTTTTCTCCTCACCCTCTTTGGCTTTGACTTTACTCCATTGTACTCCGGCATCATCTCCGCAGCAATCACAGCACTGCAGTTGCAGACCAGTTCTGCCACTGCAAACATTGTTACGTGTTGCAGCGTGCTGGAATTTTACCGGAGCTGGAAAATACATATGTTTACTGCCCCTCGTTTTTTTACTTTTAAATTAGATTTACGATTAAAAAATACCTTGTGTGTATTTTTGGCATGACCGGAGAACTATCAAGTAAGAGTGTCGACCCGGAACAGGATTGCTTGAATTTGTTGCTGAAATAACTGGAAGACAAACGTAAGGGAAGCTTCCGACGCATGAAGTTATAAAGGAAAGTTTGGCTCGTGAGCATTTACTGATTTAATTAAAAAAAATTAATCTTAATTTTAATATTCTGAAGTGGCTGTAAATTATAATTTTCTGTAACTTCAGCTACGTTCTGTCTGCGCATACATCGGTTAGAATTAATTTGATCAACGGCACAATTTTGTATTGTGGTATCAGTGTCTTCTCAAGATTTTTTCTATTTTGAGTTCAATTTAATGGTCAAGAGGCCATTTCGTTCCCGTTTCCTTTAATTATTCATCTTCAGAAGAAGAAAGAATGGTTTGCTCGTCCTCATTTAGCAGCTTCAGACTATCTCTGACCTGAGATAGTTCAGACTATCTCTGACCTGGGATAGTTCAGACTACCTCTGACCTGGGATAGTTCAGACTATCTCTGACCAATTAGCAGCTTCAGACTATCTCTGACCTGGCCTCGCGCACTCCTGACGGCTGCCTTGTACTCCACCTGCCACACGCGCTGGTACAGAACCTGACGGTCCGGCGTGGCACTTCAAGTGGACGCGGTCTGGACGCGACTACATATGGAGGCATTGGCCTTACCTCGCCATCACAAGCTGTACCGGGTGCGGGAAATGGAGTTGGGCATTTATTTCTTAGCCTTCTGCCAAACCAATTTGAAGATAAAAAAAAAAATCCTGAGCCTTATATCTCGAGTTCAAATTTATTGCCTTGCTATCAATGAGGAATTCAATCTTAATACGCAAATGCAATTAATCCATACTTTTAGCTCGTCCATTCATGTCTCTTGGTATTCGGTATTTCTCGCGATCCTCACAGGCAACATCCGAGGGGCGAGGAGATCACGGGCGGTCGAATGAGCACTGCCTGTCTGTTTATCCTCAAAGTCGGTCGCTCATTTTTTGCAATTTATCTCCGAATAAACTCAACTATAAGCTGTTTTAATGTGAGCTATTAATGAACAGAGAATTGACAGGCGCTAAAAAGTTAATGAAGTAGATTCCTCACGGTTCTCATGATTTCGTTTACATTAGTTCATGGCTTAAAAACTCATAAGGTTTACCAAAATCGTTAACGCGCATCATCTTGAAGAAATTTTACATCAACGTACGTGTGTTCGACGGTCTTTTATTGGACAAATTCGTATTTAATGGTGTCCGAAATATAACGAAGAGCATGCAAAACCTAATGATCTCAATCATGCTTGTAATTTTCAATCTTATTTCTTCGTTGTGTTGGTTCTGTAGTCTTGTAGTTTGTCGCTGAGCGTCAGCAGCTGTCGTGTGGCGGTCAACCACCAAGTTGCACTGCTGGTGCGGCAGTGCAGTAGCTCTTCAGTTCAGTGTTAGATGAGCAACCTACAAATAAAAAAACACGATGTAAGAACATATAATTTCACCAATGATCTGTTGTATAAATTCATAAATACTTTAAAATAGTCTAATATTTTGAAGCTCTGATGAAACCCTTCGTTTCTACTTTCACTGTTGGCAAACATACTTTTTCTCGAATGAAAAATCCTATTTAATCCAAGGAACTTTTCTTCTGTTTTGTTGACCAGAATGTCCTTCAAAAACAAACTTCAAAAACAAAATTCCATAATATTAAAATCGCTTATATAAAACGAGTTTTAGAACCGCAGGTTCAAACTTGCATTTTTAGTGATGGGAATCATCTCATAGTTTCAGCAGCAATGATTGTCTTGTCAACAGTTTCTGGTATGAAAATCAAGTGCTTACCGTTGAAGAGAATTATTCACATTTTATATGCATAAATAAATTGTATTACCTAATAGCAAGAATTTCTGTGTATATAAACTGTTCTCAGATGCATTGCTTCACATAATATTTTCAAAAGTGAGAGGATGGATTTGATCTAAAAAATCTCGGGATCAATTTATTTCTGCATTCGCGATATTTAAACGCGTGTAAAGTGAATTCATCAGTAAGATTTATAAGAATTATTGACTCAATAACAGAGGGAGATTTTGTTAATGTAAAATTGGGCCTCATCTTGAAGCGAGTAGCGTTGCGTACGACAGTTGCGCCGGCGTGACGCTAGATGGCGCCTGCTTTAGTGCCATCTAGCTTAGTTAGTTTGCTTAGTAGTTTTACTTTGTGCACCATCACACCCTGAGGGACGAGTGGGATAAATAGCCATGCATGAAATAGGCTTTTAAAATACATGGCTTTCAGTCCCATTTTCTGTACTTATCACTTTGATTAACTAACTTCTTTTTCAAGGAACGTCATTGGTGTTACTCGACATGAAGACTACAGAAAATCATCCATTTTCTATGACGGAAAGTTCTATGAATTGACTCATGGCCAAAAATTCAGAGTTTGAATAAAACAATCGCTTTAAATAGGCCTTATATATTAGCCATGATTTACCAGACTCTTTTCATGGTTTTACCATTTAAGGTTTTTTTCATAAACTTTTTTCAGAAGAACTTCATTGAAACTCTTTAGGAACAAGTGCCAGCATTTGAGTATATTTTCAGTTAAAATTAAAGAAAAAATACTCGCTCACAGAAACACCACTGTACAACGAGTGATTTTTGCGATATCACTACCAGCAGTAGCAAATTATTTCAAAGTACCCAACGTGATCGCGTAGCAATACTCATTCGCTGCCAATTAACGTATAGTAGGTATTTTCTTCGACTTTTTTGACGGCTCGTAATTGAAACATCAAAATATATAAAATAACATAAATTTTCTTCTGATGGTGTTAGAAGAAGATATAATTATAAAACAAGGCCTTTTACGATGGCATTTGTATATAGTGGCGAGGAATGACGAATCGCTAAGAAAATGCGTTGCTGGAAATCGGCATAACTTCAAAACTATAATAAATATCGTGTTTCCTCTCTTGATAAGCAAATTTCGGTTCATTAATTGGACCAAATGCATTTAAAAGGGAACAACGCTGACTAGAAGATTCTTACGGGGTTTTATTTAAATTTAGCAATTAATTGGTGTTTTAACCAAGTTAATCGTGCGCCGCATTCTTCACGTTCGTGGTTTGTTATTATTGGTATACTTTGGCAGAAGTTGTTCTTCTATGCAGGTTTTGTTGGAGACCTGAGAGAAATTCTGATTTAACATTTCCATATTGATTTTTTCAACTTTTTTAATTAGGCTGTTCGTAGGATTTCTGAGTAGTAATATATGTGGTTTCTAAGGATTTTTTCAGTATAAGATTTCTTCGTTTCGAAAATACATGATTCATTATCAAGTAATGTGAAGGTTTTGAATCGCTCAAAATTTGTTTTTTCGAATGAAATAAGTACAAAATTGTGTATTACGAACACAATTCGAATCTGAAACCTTAAATCCCTCTGAAAACAATTTAAATGTCCTGACAAATCCATTGGTCGGTAAATTGATAATTGCTTTCACTATATTGGTCCTGGACAGGATGATGAGGCCCAGTCTCTCAGGAATTTTCATCTCGACCTTGTCATATTAATTACCTCAATGACAATGACTGTCCGGAAGCTAGACCCTCTGTAGAACACAGTTCAGGATCTTGGTTCTGGAAGTAAATGAAAACTAGAATTAAAAATAGTTCTTTCAATACAAATAATTCTCACGCGTAGTGAATCCGCACACCTTACATCTGCTAGAATGTATACATAATCGCAGAAACAAACGAGGATTCAGTTCCTTTTCATTACCATGTAAAAAAGTAATGAATACATAGGATAGAACCAGTCAATATCTAACACACATACAACGAAGAATTGGGGGAAAGTTGGGTAAAATTAATAAAAAATAAATGAAAAATATAACAACTAATTTCCGTTTTAAAATGCGAGATGCAAAATAAAGCTAAACACCACATCCTTGGTTACATTTTTAAATCCATAAGCAATGATCAGAACAGTTTACAGAAATTAGATATAAAAAAATGAAATAAAATGTCCCAGTACCTCGGCCCGGGGTACTGTGGGACAGACCATGGTGGTACATTGGGACAGTTTACCTAACTAAGATATCATAAAAATCATAGACAAATTTCATATTATAATTTCATTCAGTAGGGTTGCCAAGAATGACTATAATGTTTCCTATACGGACTGATACGAGATCAGCGGCACCTAGAAATATAAAATGAGCTGATTTTTCTCTAAGAACCAAGTAAGATATTTCGTATGCGTCATTTTCGTCTCTTTTCTTCGTTATTAATAAGGCAACATAATATGTTTTTGGCTCAGTGAAACCAAATTCTCCACGAACGTAATATAGTGCGGAGCTTTGGTTCTCTCGCAATTGTTTGAGAAAATTTTGAACTTTTTCGTAGCAGTAATTCTTGTTCTATTGCTTCAGATGAATAATGTAGAATTCGGAATTTTTTCTGATGAAGAAGAAAAAGAGCCTGATATCTCTTTCAACGAATATTTGGAACGAATTTCTTTTTCATATTTGGCGGCAAACGGTCAATTTCTTTTTCATATTTGAAGGTCCCGACTAGAAGGATTGGAAGGTCGTGGGACGTGGGTTCTGTCCCAATGTGCCCCAAAAAAACAGTCCCATTGTACCCCAAACGAACTGTCCCATTGTACCCCAGACCACTTTTTGGAATAAACCGGCCACGGCAGGTGTTGGACGACGTATCATTGTTGATCAAACCAACAATGAAGCTCAGGATCTAGCCAATGCTTTGTCCCGTAACCAACCGAAGGCAAGCCTCTGCGACAGAACTGAAACGAATGTTGACTCACCTCCTGCATACTACGCCGAGAGTATTGGACTCAAGTTCAGGGGTTGTGTAAAATATTTCAGTAATTTCTCAGCAGTTATGCGTTCATTTTCCCCAATTTATTTCTGATGAAGGAACATTTGAACAATATTTTACAGAAAATCAGGCACGTCAAACAGTGGCATAATGCGCCAAGATGTAAGCGTTACAATATCGTCTTGATGATGATATCATGGCTTCTTTCTCTGCGATGCAAATTCATGTCTTCTCCAATTTATAATCAAGTTAAGGGAAATATATTAATATACTAATATACGCTTAAGAAGTACTTTTCAAAGATCACACTTCTAGAGAGGCCGTATACAACAACAGGGTGTGCTTTCCCTAAAGCTAATTCCTTTGCTAGAAATTAGCTGTAGAATATAAGAATATAGATCAGAGCCCAGTATAATAACCAGATTTTTTTCTATTTACTATTTAAAAAGCAACTGCTTTTGAAGCTGCAACTGCTTGTGAAGTATTAAAATCACATGACTGCTTAAATCGCAAGTTTATCAAAAATTTAAAAGCAAAGAAAATAGCCAGAAAATTCACCATTTCTTGATAAAAAGGAAAATGTTTCGGAGACCAGCTCCATCATCAGTTCAAAACCTAATCCACAGGTCCAGGGTGCGCCAGAGAAACTTACTTATTTGAAAAAATTCCTGCGCGGTGAGTTGGGCGGGTAGAGGGGTGAGAGGGGGCGCATCTGAAGGGGAAAGTTTCCAAGTTTGTTGCTCAAATAAATTTGCTGTTGTGCAAGAATCAACTGAACGCGATTTTGTTGCCCGTCATAATGCATGTGAAATGCTGATTGACAACCTGCCTGAAGATGCGGCCGTTTTTTTCAGTGACGAGGCTCACTTCCATATTTCCGGCTGCGTTAACAAACAAAACATGCGTTATTGGTGTGGTGTAAATCCACGTGAGCTTCGCCAGACGCCATTAATTGCGAGCGAGTTACTGTCTGGTGAGCAACGTCGGTAATGGGAATAATTGGTCCTTATTTTTTTAAGAAAACGAACGCGCAGTTACCGTTAATGGAGCTCGTTACAGGAACATGATCGAGGAATTTTTTATTCCAAGACTCGAAGAAATGAACGTAAGGAAGGTGTGGTTTCAGCAAGATGGAGCCACAGCACACACAGCACGAGATTCAATGAATTTGTTGCGACAACATTTCCCCGACCGCCTCATCTCTCTCAGAGGCTGTCTCCAATGGCCGCTACGCGATTCAGATTTGACTCTAACCGATTTCTTTTTATGGGGATATTTGAAATCTCTGGTTTATGTCGATCGACCACGGACCATAGTACACCTCATGAACAACATTCGAGACGCCTTTGCCAACATACCGATTGATATGCTGCAAAGAGTGGATACGAATTTCAAAAATCAACTTCATCAGTATATGCGCAATGTGGGTCGCCATTTATCAGATGTCATATGCAAGACTGTATGAAAAAAAATTGGTAAATTGTACTCTCAAATAAAAATTGTTTCAAAACAATCATTGGAGTACTTCTGTTTTTATTGACCTTTCAAATAAGTAAGTGTCTCTGGCGCACCCTTGTACAAACAATTAGCAATAAATTCACATTGAAGCATAATTAATCGTCAAATGAGAAACAAACAAGAATAAAACAAACAAAACGAAGCAAACACGGGCACAAACCTATCTATTTACAATTTCGAGGGGATATGAACTATTAGCGGCATTTAAAATAGGATTTTGTTTAAAAATATAAAGGGACTCTAAAATTCGCAGGTCGGAAACACCGGTCGTGGAGGCTAAAATTCGAAAATCACTATCGGACACTGGCACGTTGCACGGCTCGGTATGGACGCGTACTGCTGAATGAGAGGGATGCGCAAGCAGGTTTCATGTCCTAAAACTCCTTCCTTTATGCTTCGCCAGCCTGGTATAAAAGTTGCGGGATGTCATACCGACATACGCAGATGCGCATAGCGCACAACTATATGTCTATATAGATAAACTATGGACGATCGCATGGGAACAGGCAGTGTGTCTTTATATTTGAAAAAAAAACTGATTTTAAAATTATTCACCAGCAATACATGAAGTTTTACATATGGGAGGTATTTAAAGAACAAACCTTTCAACTCTTTAGCCATAGGAGTTTTGAAAAGGAAACCTGCTTGCGCATCCCCTTCATTCAACAGTACGCGTCCATGCCGAGCAGTGCAACGTGCCGGTGTCCGATAGTGATTTTGAATCGATTCTGAGTACTTGTTATTAGTACTTTTTCTTCATTAATTTTCCAACTTTAATTCGTCTTAGTTACTCAAACATTCAATTTCATGTCGTAACTACAACTGATTGAATTTACAATGGTATATATCGGTTATCCTTTAATGCTGAGGTCGAATAAATTGTTTTAGTCTCTCTCGCCCATGACCCACTGAGAATTTTAATGGCCCGCCTATCGCAGCGTCGTCAAAAATAACATTTATTAATAATATTTTGATTTTATTTGGCCGACATTGAGTTCAAGGATATGTTAAAAATAATCGAATCAGTAACATCGGAAGCTAGAATGATCAAGGCGTTAAAACAGGATAGCTGTAGAACCCTCATCCGTGGACAGTAAATTAAGAAATGTTCTCTTCGCAAAAAGACAAGTATTTTACCCTGCTTCTTGACTGCAACAAGGCAGTCTTTTACAACACAACATCTCAAACTAGATCGCTGATCTGCAACTGACGACCATGAATCAGGTTCAACGATGAGCTGAGACCTATGATCACAGACGCCGCAGCTGAGAAGCCTATCAAGCAATACGTAGACGATGTGGAAATGGGAAGCAATGTATACAAAGCTCGCTGTATAATTACGGAATATCCCATCCCACCCTAATTCAGAATTCACTAAATGGATGAATAGTAAATCTCAGCTTCAGGGTAAAGTCTTTTGTTATTGGAGAAACTGAATATAAAATGAAATAATATTATTTTATTTGTTATGGAAAAGTGAACCTTTATTCATCACAATTAATAAATGAATGAATGCCAGCAATTAAAAATTAGACGTTAGTTAAATATTCTTGATCTCTTCTCACTCAAAACCCCATTCCGTTCAAGAATGGCCGCCTATTTATCCAGGAAAAATACTCCTGTGAACTTAGCGACACTATGGAATCTGCTCTGCATTAAATACTCTTAGACATTTATTCGATTGCTCACGAGTTTCCGGCAAAGGAGTGGAAGCCGCGACCTGGCAAATACGCGTTCAGAAAACACAGATCATCACAAGCTTTGCCAGCACCGTTTGAACGCAACCTGTGGGGAAGTGGTTCTGGGGAAGTAAAGCTTAGGATGTGGAGTACATAGCATTATAATAATAATTAGAATCATAACTCTTATTATAATTAATTTAGTTATGGACAAAACTTTGGAAACGAGCCGTAAAAAATGATTCAGACTGCAATTAAAAGAACAATGGAATAGAGGCTGGAAAAATCTTTTATTTTTTGAAAATTCGCGAGATGGTAGAAATTACCGTCAACTAAACTTGCGCTCTGTGCTGCCTTATTGAGGTAGCGACTCCTCTTCAACGCGCGTGAAGAGGCATAGGAGCCACTGCTATTCGTCAAGATAGGGCACACAAGACAGGAGGCGGACTTATCATTTACATTCACAATAACATAGTTTTCACAGCAATCGCAATTCCACAACACATCAACCAAGAAGCCACTGAAAACCAACTAGTCAAAGTACATCTCTCCAACAACAAATTCATCCACATAGCTAACATATGCATCCCTCTCAGAGACGCACGCCTACCGTACCATCATAACCTAGACCAACACATCACTGACTGTTTCACATACCTCCTCAACAAGCCTTATACCATTATTTTAGGAGACATCAATGCTCACCACCCATCCTGGTACTCTCCCAACTCAGACCATAGAGGTAACCTTATTAACTAACTTATACAAAACTCCAATCACATCATACTCAACGAAAACTCGCCCACACGCATACTTACCACAAAGCAGACTGGATAACTTACTCGCAGGTAATAGACCAAGCGTTCCATGACACTCCAGCACCCACCAACATTCACATTGCCAATAAAATACTCACTGGACAAGCAGACAAACACCATATACCCATAGGAAAAATAAAACAAAACAGACACCTCTACCCCAAGCCATCAGAGACAAAATACAACAACGCAACCACATCAGGAAACAAAACAGACATGACCCATCTATCTAACAACTCAACAGAGATATAGACCTTGAAATAAACACGCACAAACGCAACCTATGGAAAGAGCACCTCGATCGAAACTGGAATAACAAACACAACACACACATTCTCTGGAAGACAATCTCATCACTCACAAATAAGACACCACGCCAAGAACCTAAAAAAACTATACAATTCATAACCACAACAGCATACACTGACAAAGAGAAGGCAACACAATTCAACAAACAGTTCATAAACACCAATCCGCACAAAAACTCACACAATAACAGGATAACAGATAGAATAATTAAATCATTTAAGGGCAACCCAATAAATATAACAACAGCCATGACTATACTAGCCATAAAAACAGCAAAAAACAACAAATCAACTGGACCAGACCATGTAAACATACTCCATTTCAAACACCTAGGCCACACAACAATTACATACCTCACTCAAATATACAATATCGCAGTAAACTCCAATACTACCCTATCGAAATTCGAAGACCTGTCAGCCGCTGGCACACGGACGCCCCAAGTTCTTATGGCCGGGTAAATTAGAAGCTCTATGTCCGCATTAGGTTCCGGTTGCCGTAGCGAAATAAGCGCCGAAATGGAATCTTGTGAAATTACTCGTCGAGCTTGGGGCGATCGTGGGG
>NW_025934678.1:0-3861 GCF_000764305.2 Hyalella azteca | reverse complement strand
GCATTGAGCAATGAGCACTCTTCACTACGTACTGATCGATTGAAGGTTCGATTCAAACTGGCGCCTTCCTATTCAATTGCTGCAACGGTATGCTCTGTCCGGATGGGGGTGCGGGAGGTAGACCCCCACATACCCCCGTATGGCGGGAACTTCGATTGTTTGTGCGTTTACCTTGTTCAGCATCTGATCAGCCCCATCGTGCGATAGCGTCATCAGCGTTTGACCAGGGGCATCATGACGAAGCTTGACCAGCTGCTCTTTTTAAGCATATTACGCAGATTTGGCCTACCTGGCAATTGACTTCCAAAAGAGGCTGGTAAATAGAAGCAAAACACCCTACGTGGCCGACTTGCTCCTGATTCACCCCTAAGCCGAATATAGTTCCTCTAAAACGACCTTAATCGGCACGAAAATTTTGACAGGGTATACCCCATAACTGGAAGTTAGCCAAGATAATTCCAATACCTAAACCGGGCAAAGACACTAACATAGGGTCCTCCTATAGACCAATTTCACTTCTCAATCCAATAGCCAAAACACTGGAAAAAAATTATCCTTGCCACAGTCTCACCTCATCTCCCTAACATTGAACACCAACATGGCTTCAAGCAACACCATTCCACCATCACAGCACTCCAACATATCACAAAACACATTGCTACAGGTTTCAATAAAAAACGCCCGCTACTTCGGACAATTAATAGCCATAGCATTAGACATGAGCAAAGCATTAGTTAAGGTTAAACTGCACACACTCATCAACAAACTTTCCACAACCGCAATAGAGCACACTACACTTAAATACATAGCAAACTACATCAAAGGCAGAAAAGGCTTCACACAAGTCAATAATACCAATTCAAAACAGAAAAAAATATTCAAAACAGGCGTACCACAAGGCGGAGTCCTATTACCCACATTGTTTAACATATACGTTTCAGATATATCCTCACATCCACCCAATATTAAAATAATTACATATGCAGATGGCATAACAATCTTATCCTCCCACAAAGACTATAACACTGCCGTACAAACCCTTCTTCCATACCTACAAACCACACACACATGGACCACAGAAAACCAACAGCAACTCAATGCAACAAAAAGCACTGCCACTCTTTTCACACCTGACCCGGCCGAATATAGTACACAATTCAACCTCGATATCAATAATATACTCATTCTAACAGTACGCAACCCTAAGATACTTGGACTTACCTTTGACCCGAAGCTCACCTTCAGCACACACATTAGTAATACTCACTACAAAGCCAATAATACCATCAAAATAATCAAATCACTTACCGCCACACAATAGGGAAAACAAAAAGAACTACTCACAACCACATTCCAAACAATCACGCGTCCAATCCTCGAATACGCAAACTCATCCTGTCACCAATCATATCATCCACGCACATGAACAAACTCCAAACCGTCCAGAACGCAGCACTCAG
Organism: Hyalella azteca; assembly: GCF_000764305.2. NCBI lineage: Eukaryota > Metazoa > Arthropoda > Malacostraca > Amphipoda > Hyalellidae > Hyalella > Hyalella azteca. Next base: position 2,401 of record NW_025934678.1, on the reverse strand, counting down.
GATAGCCACAGGCTGCACCGCAGATACCAACATCCATCACCTTCACCGACACCAAACTCCTGCCACTAACACAACACCTCAAACTTCACGCCTCACAACTCAGACAGAAAGCACAAAACCCAACCCACCCACTACATACCCTTACCCTTCAGCCGCACCCACACCGTCTCATGAAACAAACCATTTTCCACAACTCAGGTTTCACCACCAACATAGATACTCCACCTGCACAAGCCACACAAGAAACAATCAAACAAAATCTCAAAGCAATCCACACTACAATCACACAAAACTATCTTGCAAACCTTCCTCACAATAAAATTCTAAACATCCCCGCACCACAGATCCACCCATCTGAAATCAACCTACCTAGACCTGCACGCAGGAATCTTGCTCAAATTCGCACAAACAACTCACCGCTACTTCTCTCATATCTAAATAAAATAGATCCTGCTACACACCCTTCTCCACTTTGCCCACTCTGTCTAACCAACACGCACGACACCATTCATCTTTTCTCCTGCCCTGAAATGCCCACAACATTGTCGGTGGGTGACCTTTGGGCAGATCCCGTAAATGCTTCTTGGCTGCTGGACCGCTGGGGCGACCGACTTGGCTGGCCCCAGAACTGGGTCTAGGCCCGGCCTCGCGCCGAGAAGCGAGGCGGGGAGGGTCAACAATAACAACAGGCATAGGAGCCGCAACTCGCTCCCTCGTCTGTCCAACCCGTAAGTTCTGAAGAATTAAAAACAGTGGTTAGGCACGGCACAGACTATGAATTTAGGGTATTGCGACGACGGATGTTATTTTTTGAATTCATCTGCATCACACGAGAGTTACTTGCCCTGGAAGATGAGGTTGTCACCACACTCAGGGGATGAGCGTTTGCTGATGAAGACGGGCGTTGAATGTCAGATCTCGGTGGACGAGCTGAAGAAGAAGAGCTGAGCCTCATCTGCTCGCCTTGCATCGGAGGGTCGGAGGCCTGAGACGCCAGCCCAGGCATCACCACCACACCCTGAGGACGAGTTGGACTGATGACCAGGAACTTGTCTGTTAGAATAGGCGGCACTCTAACTGCTAACGGCACTCTTACTGCACTCTAACACGCCGCTCCTAAATAATCGTTTTTTTATGAACGTCGTTCAAATGCCTGCCGATGTGACGCTAAAAATTCATATTATATTTACCAAATTTCTCTGGATTGCTTCTCGTTAGAAGCTTTAGTAAAGACATAATATGACTGTTGTCAAGTATTTTACCATTTAAATATTATTGCAACGACTCTTGAACAATGAAACTCTTAGAAACCTGCTGCCGACATAATTATCTTATGCGGCTTAAAATTTGAAAAATTAAAAAAAATTCTCATTCTCCTTAAAATTTAAAAAATTCCAAGGTAGGATGCACAATAATCGAAGATAAAATAAATTTTTCCCAAACTGTGCTAATTAAATGTTCATGACCACAATTGACATTAATTTCAACACGCACCTGCACAAATAATATGGAAGCTAAATTTGTTTGCTATTTAAGAAATATTTCGTGAACGCATTCATGGAAAGCGGAAATCAATTGAAGGGAATGGAAATTAGGCTTAGAAATGGCGTAAACACCAAGCGTATGTTTAATAATTTGCTATGAGTGTTACAAAAAATAGAAGTGTGTTATTGATGGATTTGCTCGAATTAATAGGAGGCTATAAGTTACTCGAAGGTGCAAGAAGCCTTCTATAAAGATTACAATTTGTTACGAGAAAGTCCATAAATTTTCTTACGCCGCTTGAATCAGCTCCAGCAAAGAATTAATTCACATTTCAATCTCTTATAAACCTCGGAAGATCTCGAATACGCTTCATAGACTTATTTCTAATAAATTAATTGTCACTATTAAGCAAGTCTATAACTAGACATTTCTAAAATATGGTGTTCATTTAATAATAGTCCAGTAAATTTGATTTATTACCATTGCACAAGAGACAGCGTTCAACATTTGCATTGTAAATATTAGTTTTGCTCTGATGCAGTGAAATAATTTGTTGTACATATGACTCATGACACGAATTTCTCCCGCAACGCTCGGTGATTTTGTTCCACTTGAAATCTACGTATGTCTCGTCTAGGTATGTACTTATTTCTAGTATTTTTTGCTTACCCAATACAAAACTTTCATTAAATATAAAATGAAGAAGTGAAAAATATGAATATGAAGTTGAGTCACTTTAATTTCCATACTTACTAAGCCATGTTTTTAATAAACAATAAACAGTTGTGCGTAGATATCTGATGATTCTTCCTTGGTCTCATCGCGGGGCCGCTGCCCTGCACCAGGAGCGTCTCCGAGTCTCCCTCCTCCTGAACTGATCATTGAGGCTCGTTGAAGGCACCTCTGTCTGATGGCG
>NW_025934677.1:0-501 GCF_000764305.2 Hyalella azteca | reverse complement strand
AGATCGTAAGTTCATCAGCCAATCATTGATGGCCTTTCAAGCAAAATCCACCAATCATAGACAAGAAAATAGAGCGTAAGTACTTACGTTCACTTGGCGAGTTTTGAAAGTATGGCCCCAGGTCTTTGTGGGGGATGGATAAATGTTTTGAACTAAAATTCTTTATCAGTGGCTGTAGAGATACGGTGATACTGACATTAAAGGATGGAGAAATGAAAGATTATGAGGCTATGAGTAAAAATTCTTTTGCAGTGGCTGTAGACATACGGCGACACTGGCATTAAATGCAGCGTGAACACTTCTGGCTTACTGCAGTGTTCCAGTGTAGAGGCTGCCTCTGAGGCTGAGTGCAGGTATATTGCGTGCTGAGGCTGGACGTTAGTTTTATGAATTATGTAAGAGTTAAATTTGTGGGTCGCTTGACCTCCCAGCACCCACCTGCTCCCCCAGCACCCACCTGCTCCCCCAGCACCCACCTGCTCCCCCAGCACCCACCTGCTC
>NW_025934676.1:0-3749 GCF_000764305.2 Hyalella azteca | reverse complement strand
TCGACGTTTGCAGATAGTTCATGGCGGTGAGTAATTTGATGTATATATTTCCTCGATAATTGAATTTGTTCGATTCTAAATTACGTTGCTAATGTCAATACGATGAGAATGTCAGTAACCAATGTCAATACATCCTGTCATTGCAAGAGAGAAGTCTAGGTGAGCTCAGAGAGAGAAGGAACAAATTTTTTAAATCGTTGTTGACAAACGGTGACGCGTAACTGCCGCGTACACTGCCAGAGCCGCCCCAGAGCAGGCGTTGGGCAGATTTGAGCAGGCGGTGCTCAGTAAGGGCTGCGTGACAGCAGGGCAGAGCACACCTGGGCAGGTACTCAGAAGCTAATTAGCGCTGATACGCGGCTGGCGATATCGTCTCTAAAGCGGACATTTCTGCTCTATCGCTGCTCTGTCGCGTCTCTACGCCGGCTCTGCAGCCGGCGACGGCCTGCTCTATTCCCTGCCCTAAATTTTAACTGGGTAGTTGTCAGGCCAGGGCTAGAGCCATCAGGCCAGGGCTAGAGCCATCAGGCCAGGGCTAGAGCTATCAGATCAGGGCTAGAGCTACAGTCCAGGCAAGCTATCAGTCCAGAGCTAGAGCTATCAGGCTATGACTAGAGCTAACAGGTCAGGGCTAGAACTATCAGGCCGGGGCTAGAGCTAACAGGCCAGGGCTAGAGCTATCAGACCAGGGCTAGAACTATCAGGCCGAGGCTAGAGCTATCAGATCAGAGCTAAAGCTAACAGTCCAGGGCTAGAGCTATCAGGCCGGGGCTAGAGCTATCAGGCCAGGGCTAGAGCCATCAGGCCAGGACTAGAGCTATCAGGCCAGGGCTAGATCTATCAGGCCAACGCTAGAGCCATCAGGCCAGGGCTAGAGCCATCAGGCCAGGGTTAGAGCCATCAGGCCAGGACTAGAGGTATCAGGCCAGGGCTAGATCTATCAGGCCAGGGCTAGAACCATCAGGCCAGGGCTAGAGCTATCAGGCTGGGGCTAGAGCTATCAGGCTGGGGCTAGAGCTATCAGGCCAGGGCTAGAGGTATCAGGCCAGGGCTAGAGCTATCAGGCCAGGGCTAGAGGTATCAGGCCATGGGCTAGAGGAATCATGCAATCAGTGAAACTGCTGCGCTCTTGTGAAATATTTAATTGGACAGAGTATCGTGTCGAAATGAACCGATTCAGTGCTCATTGTTTTCGTCATTCTGTATGAAGGTTTCTTCAACAGGTTTGTATAAATTGGTTCTTCTTATTGTACATCATCTGTGCCATTGATGTTACACGAGAAAAAGTATGTTGAGGAATGACGGAAAAATGTTGGTGTTTTAAGCGATTCATGCGTTTGTTAAATGAATTAGATCCAAATAACAAACGAGATTATTATCATTTGGCTATTGTCATTTCGAGCTGTTACTGATGTATTCCTTACAGGTGCCCTTATTTACTTCAATACACGAAGTTGGTGTGCAGCGGCTTTGTTCTAAGGGAGAGTTTGTTTGGAGGGGCCCCTTTTCTTGCAGCTGTAGGTAGTAGTCCGCAGCTGTGTTGCAGTAGTTGCAGCTGTATACGTTTCGCAATAGGAACATAGTATCATCACTGAATAAGGTTGATAGAATGGCCATTAAATTCTCGCACGATCGACATATGATTTTGTAAGCCTTTAGAATTTCAGGACTATTACATAGAGGCAGAATACAATAGATTTCCGATTCACGCCTGATTCACCGCTGCGCCGACCAATGGTCACCATTAAAGTGTCTATTAGAGCGAGCCTTTTCGCCTCAATAAATGCATCAAATTTTAGACAGGGCGACTAGCAATTTAAAACATTCATCTGCGATTTCATGATAGCTTCGCTAGAGCTGATCCGTGGCCGTATTTAATACTTTAAGATCATCCAAAAACTCGCAAGCTCATGATGGCGATCCGATTAGCGTGTTCGAATCTTACCCTAAAGCAGGCATTAATCGAGCCGCTAATTTGCGCTTCTGGTAAATTGAATGTGTAAACAAATCTAGAACAAATTATCTTTAGTACGCCTGACGACTTAGAAGTCATAATCTCGTACTGTAAAAAATATTTTCATTCTGAATAAATAAATATTATTTTCATAATAATGAAAATTTTAATAACATTAATTATTATAAATGAAAGAAAAAACTAATTTATTTTATTTTGCGATTTTATTATTACAGTGCACTGGGCATTTCATCGAATGATTACATCAAATTTTTTCGACAATTTTTTCTACCGATAAAAAATTTTGAAACAATAAAATGTTTTCACATGATAGTGGCATAGTTATCGAAGGCTTGGGAATTTTTCATAAGATAACTTAACCCAGACTCTAAACCTTTCAGTAATTCAGTTGCAGTAAAAACAGAGCAGCGAAAATGAATCTCATTAAGCTGCCTCCTAATTAAACAGAATTTTGTTCGCATGTTCCAGACAACCGAGATTTCATCGATTGTACATTATGCATACAGCTTCTGAATCTGCCTGAACTGGCTATCAACCCGCTTGCTGCGGTCCAAGTTCTGTGATGCGATGTTGGTATCAAATGCGGCAAACTGGCTGCTGATTTGTCCGTCACTGTTCGCAAAGCGTGCGTGGAATGCATCCAGAGCCGCAAGAATTTGTGAGCACTGATTTTCCTTCGAAATCTCCAGCTGCTGAGTTTGTTCAAGGAGCTGCTTTTGTATGTTCGCACGCCACAGTCGGAACTGCTCTTCGTACGGTGCAGGATTAGCCTTGAAATATGCCTGCTGGGATTGGATCTTGTACTGTTCTTCAAGTTGCGTCGTTTGTTGAGTGATCTGATTTTCTATATCGCGTTGACGCTGCAAAATCTGCTGCTGAAGTTGGTTGTACCATTGTTGATATTGCTGGTTTTCGTTGTTACGTGACTGCACGTTATTAGCGTTTTGCTGTTCAATTTGTTGGAAGCGTTGCTGGCTCTGCTGTTGAATTTGATTAAATTCCTGACGAGATTGATCTTGCAGTTGTTGCTGTTGGTTACGAAGGTTGTCACATTCCCACTGGTACCGAGTTTGGTAGCATTTGTCAAGCTGAGCCTTAAAGAACGCTTGACGGGTCTGAAATGAAGCGGCAAACTCTTGTTCTCGCTGCTGGTAACGGACCTGGAATTGTTGCCTCAAACTATCTACCAATGCCGCAGTTTCCTGTTGTTTTCGTTGCAATTCTGCGCCGAGTTTATTTAGGACCTTGTCACATGGAAGAACTACGCTGCTTACGGTGGTCGTCTGAACAGTCGTGCTGGCTTCCGTCGTGCTGGCTGCCGTCGTTGGTTTTTCGGTAATCAGGTCTGGATCTCCAGAGTCTGGCTGTCTAGTAATCAGACCTGAATCTCCAGAGTCTGGCTGTCCAGTAATCAGACCTGAATCTCCAGAGTCTGGCTGTCCAGTAATCAGACCTGAATCTCCAGAATCTGGCTGTTCAGTAATCAAGCCTGGATTCCCAGAGTCAGGCTGTCCAGTTATGAGTTCTTCAGCTTTAGCTGCCCCAAGTATAAGGGCCACCATCATCAGCTTCAAAATGCTGTTCTTTACCTGAAGAAAAAATTGTATTATAAAAAGTCAAAAACATACGCTAGTTGCTGTTGCAGTAAAATTCGGGGTCCCCCCGGTTTTACCCCGCGCTCTCAGTACGCGTATTGATACTTGTGTCCTCCAACTTTATACTCACAACCCAGGAAATCGCGGAATGGGGGGTAAAATGTTACTTTTTCGGTCAT
>NW_025934675.1:0-491 GCF_000764305.2 Hyalella azteca | reverse complement strand
TCTGGCCTCTGCACAGTCAGGGCTGGAAAAGTCCTATTTTTGTCTGAAATATCGCGGCTCTAATATCATATAATTTTAGTAGGTATGAAATCTCGCGGCTTGAATGTCATAAATTTTCGTTTGATTGAAAAATCGCGGTTTGCACTTCGCAAACATGTCATTTCATAAAATTTTCAACTTGCGCAATCCGCATTGCTTTACCGTTCCCGCCAAAATATCTTGCAGAAAAAACATAAACATCCTAATGTAAACAAATCAACTAACCATTTTGTTGAAGATTGCGCATAGTTGCGGTCATGCCAAACCACTATGCAGAGGGTGGATGCAGCGTCGCCAATATATGGATTTTTAAGCCCAAAGCGTCGCCGGGTAATTTTTAATGAAAAGCCATTTAGGCTGAGTAATGACGAACTATTTACAAGCCACGAACTTAGTTACAAGGTTGCAAGCACGTGTTACCCCAAATAACTAATTTTACCCTAAAAACAGTC
>NW_025934674.1:0-463 GCF_000764305.2 Hyalella azteca | reverse complement strand
CACTAGTGTCACTACCACTAGTGTCACTACAACTAATTTCACTTCAACTAGTATCACTACAACTTTAGTTAATGAAGCCAATTTCCAGTCCAACACGGGTGTGACAACGTTTATTCACATCATGAATATGGTCAACAATCTTGCCGTAAGACATTTATATGGAAAATCAGTTTGGAAATGCGTGGATCAAGGTTTCGATTTGGTTGTAGTCCTCAATCCAGCAGAGAAATAAGTGGATCAAGGTTTCGATTTGGTTGTAGTCCTCAATCCAGGAGAGAAATAAGTGGAGGCAGCTGGCGATTACGTGCTAGTGGCACGTAAATTGCGAGAAGTCACACCGGATTTGTTCTGCGACAGAAAAGGAAATTGTTCAATAGCTGCCGCTAAGGATGAATAAGTATTTTAATTTAGGATGGACCGTATGATTGTAAGTTAATCAAATATAAGAAAAAATTCACCGATC
>NW_025934673.1:0-360 GCF_000764305.2 Hyalella azteca | reverse complement strand
GACCCCATCAAAATGTACCGCGACCTCCGCATGCCGCAGTACGAGATCAACGCAATACGACCTTCCATCTGCAACGAGTCATTTTACATCGGTAAACAAAACTACGTGTGGAATATGAAAATAAATGAAATTGCAAGGAAACACACCACTTTGTTTGCTAATACGCTATAATTTGATTCGCGGTATAGGCAATACGACCTTCCATCTGCAACGAGTCGTTTTACATCGGTAAACAAAACTACGTGTAGAATATGAAAATAAATGAAATTGCAAGGAAACACCATTTTGTTTGCTAATACGCTAAAATTTGATTCGCGCTATAGGCAATCTGGAAATTTTAGGACATGTACATTTCTAATT
>NW_025934672.1:0-1249 GCF_000764305.2 Hyalella azteca | reverse complement strand
AGGAAACTGTGCAGGCGGAAGATTTCACAAAAACAATCTCATAAAAATCAAACAGTTTAGGTTCAGAAACAAATAAATATTCAGTCAGTGCGTGCCTTGCATGAAGCAATATTAATTTTGTAGAGGATCTCATTGATGCAATTATCATATTTAATTATTTGGTATTATTTGTTTGCAGATTGAACATTAACGTGTGTGAGCGTCATTAAAATTCTTCGCTATTTTTTATGGTTCCGACATGTCTAGCGCTACCAAATATGTTCGAAAACATAGTGCACAGTCAAAATAAGGCACTTTTTTTCATTAGGCACTTTCGCACAGCAATTCTAGATTCCGGTCAATGTTAAGTATTGGGAGATTTGCATATTTTCATGATAATTAAATTCTTCCTTTGGTGAAAATCCTAATTTAATTCCTCATATCAATTTTTACCAAGGTTTAGGCACATTCTTCACTGGGCCTAAACCCCAGTGAAGAATGTGCCGAAAAAAATTGTGTATATTACATGTAAGAAAAATTTGTGTATAAAAAATGAGCGCATTGAAATGTTCATAGTCGAATAGTTTTTGCTAAGTTTTTATTTATACAACTTTTATTTATACAAATTTTGTGTACTTGTCCTATTACAGAGGATGATTCTCTCTGATTGCAAGCAGCAAATGTTTTTTTTCCGAATTTGCAAGTAAATTTAAATAAGACACGATATCGGAGGAATCAAACTCTTCATAATACTGTACATGGAAACCGTGAATCCAAATGTTACGAAACTTTTTTATTTATTTATAAATTTCATAATACAATCAAATGATTACATTGATCAAATTAATGCGGTAGAATATTCGGTGATGCCAACGGCAAGCATCGAAAATCGACCAAGCAGCAACTGAAATAGTGATTTCAAATTTACTATGCAATTTTGAGGACTAAATTAATTTCGTACTGTTGTGAAATTTTCGCATTTTACGAATGTCGCTCGAGGTGGATTAATAGTCATTTTTTACTTCTATTTCTCTTTATTCCTCACTCGTCAGGTGAATTAAGTACAAATATAATGAATGCAGTCCAAACCCATGGAGCTTCAAAAAACTCATGTGAAACGATTCCTCAGTCAATAATGTTGGTGATGCAGAACCTCATATAACTTGTTGACTTGATTCATTGTATTGCATCAATAAATTGTCATTCAAATTTCTCTTAATTGGTCAGCAAGTTGCTCCATAAGAACTAATATTGCAGATATCGTGGATAA